>NW_026558711.1:0-27348 GCF_026930045.1 Uloborus diversus
TCTCGGTTAAACATTTTTCATTTTGTTCTACGATAATATATTCAAGAAAATATTTTGCATACTGTCCATTCCAACTAAATGCTGCTGTAAAATATGGTTAGTTTAATTAATTTAAGATTTAAAAAAAAACCCCATATTCTTAGAAATTCACACAAAACAATAAAATTTTTTACCTTGTATAACGTTATCCAAGTTTGTTAATCCAGAATTTTCTCTTTCACCATTTCTCAACTCATATTTTAGAAGGAAATAATGAAAACTAACATTATTTTGAGAAGCTCGAGAATACTGCTAAGGGACGAATTAATTTCCGTAGCTGAAAGCAAATTAAGACACATCGATTGCTCGGAACAAACTGCCTGTGTTTACGTCAGCAGGCATACGTGGAACGTAACGTGGAAATGTTTTAGTTTTCCCGGCAGTTTTATAAATCACCGCAAGGTAGCGTATTCGAGCGCTGGAGTTGCGAATACAATAGTCGCTATCGACAGGGAGTTGAGATGATACACTAAATATTGTATTGAGTTAAGGAAAGCCTTCGAACATGGAACTAAAAAGCTCATAACTCGTTTTTTATTCTACTTAGAAATTTCGAACAGGTGCCATCTTCAGCAGAAAAATGAGCTTTCGATGGACATATGATGTTAATATGTGCAAGTATTTTTTCATCCCCATATTAGAGAATTTATACGAAAATTGTGTTTTATTGCCCCCCTAAGGGGGGTTTTGCCCCCCATAATGGGACGAAAACTACCCTATGTGTTATTCTGATGCATAAGCTATATTATTGTAAAGTTTCATCAAAATCCATTCAGTAGTTTTTGCGTGAAAGAGTAACAAACATCCATACAGACAAACTTTCGCATATATAATAGTAGTAAGATTCATTATGTGCTGTTTGTGAAAAATCCATTAATTTAGAAAATAAACAAACCAATAAAAAAGTGCTATTTTTCGCTTTCAATTAAAAAGTTATATGTGCCGTATTCTCATGCGTACAGTTTCATATAATTTGTCACGTAAAATGTTGTAATGGTTTAACCCCAGTTTCGCGCCGACGTTTAAAATTTTTCCCTCCATAAATACATTAAAACTGAAAAACAGGGGAAAGGAAATTTCGTATCGGCAAAACTGGGGGGGGGGGGGGAGGACAGCATTCTAATCTCATTCATTAATTTGTTTCTCTGCTTAAGTATAAACAAACAACATAGAATCTGAAAACAGAAAGTCCAATGAGCTAAGTCTGCGCGCATGCGCAGTCGCTGTGGCAAATTGGTGATATCCGCGATTTAACGTCTAGTTGCAACTGTTGGATATGTTTTATTAGTCTTGATTGAATTTCATTTCCAAAGACAACTTTTGAATAATTGTTAGATCTCAGACCTGTTCTAGCATTGCAATTGCAGTCAGAGATTAACAAACCCTATAAGCTAAGAGTAAGTACACATGAATTTAGGGGAAATTAGTGATTTTCAAACTTCAATTACTCCGGCCCATGATGTCCCTGGGGGTTGAATTTTTGTATATGTACTCAATGGCCCCCCAAGAATATGTATACAAAAAATCATTACCGTAGCCCCCCCGGGGGCTGTGATAGAACGCCGGGAAGGTATAATTTGGGGGGTAAAAACGAGGGGGAAGGGGAGGAGGGTCAAATGGCACATCAGTAGGGCACAAGGAATGTGTGTGCGAAATTTCAGCTTGATTCCTTTTTTCGTCTGGGCTGTAGCCCTGTCAAAGAAAGCGAAAACTTTTTTGAACAGCGATTTTATAATAGCGACTTTAATACCTCCGCCCCCTGATGGTCCTGGGGATTGTATTTTGGTTTACGGCGTCAGGGGCCACTAGAGATTGAGTGTACCAAAAATCAACTCCGGGGGTCTTCATGGGGCTGAGATACAGAGAGGTGAAAAACCCAAAAAACCCCAATTTATTCTGTCGTGTAATCTTGTTCTTGGTCGCTTTTATTTTCTTTCTTCTTTGGCGGTGAATTTGCTTCTGTTGGCTGCTGACGTTTGGTTTCCTTGGCGGGGCGGGACGCTCCCGCGTCCCGTGATATGTCTAAAAAATGTTTGAGAGTATACGGCGTATATGGCGTATACGCCGTATGCCCCACCCTATGGGTGTATGACCCCCCCCCCTATGGGAACACCACTGGTGGCGAGAAATCAAGCTCGTCATTTAGGGAAGCCAACCTACCCCCCCCCCCCCCCTCTCCCCGGTCTTATGAAATCAGTGTATTTTCATGTAAATAAGCGTGGTTTTGCAACTTTATTTACATTGATTATGTACCCTCAGCCCTTCCCCCTCCTCTTTGGAAAAATTCGAAATGACGGACCTGCGAGTATACTATGGGTTAAAACTATCAGGGTCTTTCCAGGCAGTAAAGAACACGCCCTAATTGGATATCAGACATAACAACCATCATGGCTGTCACCTAAAAATTAGAAAAATCAGATGTTCCTAATGGAACTAAAATAGATGGAATAAATACCCCGTTTCTGCCAAGTGCCGATTCCATAAATATAATTCCGGACTTATCATCAACAAATAACCAATAATATCACTGGCTCGATGATTGCAACCGGGAGGTTTTTGACTCCTCCATGGTATTTATAACAAGGAAGTGAAGATGTTTGTTTCTAAACTTCCTGTAACTAAACTTTCAATCTCTTATGACATTGTATAAATAACAATAGTTGTTAATGACAGAATACGGGAGCTATGAGCAGGCCCGTCATTTGGGGGATCAGGGAGGGGGGGAGGGGGTTCAATTGCCCTCCATCCGGCTTTGGAAAATAAACTTATTTGCATGTAAGTGAGCGTGGTTTTGCGGGGGTTTTTTTTTGCACAATTTACATTAAAATTTACATTTTTGCACAATTTACATACACATATGTTCCTTTTAGTACCCCACCTATTTCTGGAAAATTCGAAATAACAAGCCTGTCTATCAGATCGGAGGAAAAGTTTTGTAAAATAACACTGCGGGGAAAAAAAAAAAGTTTCTGACACCATTCTTGCTGATTTTTATGCAGAATCAGGGCCGCGCCTTATGTGCAAGGTCGTGAGGTACACGGCGGCGTCAGAGTCAAAAAGGCGCAGAGATCCACCATTCAAAAATGCTTCAAATGGGTGAAATCTCTTTAGCCAAAAAAATAAAATTGAACTTTTCATTATATCTAATGATGATACACTGCATATAAAACTAGCAATCCGTCTCGTCGCCTATCTAAAAAGAAAAATTATTGCCTTGTTGTGTCAAACATGCTATTCAAAACTGCTAAATTTTTCACCCTGAAAATACGTGATACTAATTACTGCATACATTAGCATTTTTCTTCCTAATGTGGAGCTATGATACTACGAGTATTTCGATACGTCTGTAGTACACAAGGTTGAGCAATGAGCATATGAGGCGCAAGAAATTAGTATTCCCCCATTTTAGTTGTTCTCGCGATAAACGTTGCATCATAATTTGTGGAATATGTCTTTTGTGATTTTTAACTATTGTTCGTGGTTATTCTACTGCTTCATGTTATCATGCATGAAAAAAATACGGTAAACCAACTTGCTTTTTTTTTACTTGTGCGTAACATGGATGTATATTGTTGGCAACAATTTAGGTGAACTTTTTAGTTTCAAAAGTAACGACTTGAAAATAATTACTCGATTTCCCCTCCCTTTTCTAAAAGAACTTTAGACAATGTATTTGTTTCAGATATTTAATCCATTGCAGTTTAAACGATTCCGTCCGTTTCCATTTTAACGATTTTACCGGAGAGGATTTCAGTTTCAGATTTTAAGGGGGAACATCCTCTATACTTCAATTTATATATATAATCAGAATCTCGTTGTCATGTTTTGACAGTCATAAAAGTTTGAAGAACATTAGAGATTAGAGAGATGTTTAGAGAGCTTTGATATTTAAAATATTTCCTTTTTCCAAAACGCATTAGCATGTCAGAGGAGCTACTGAACTCGAAATAACTTCGAGATATGAAGTAAAAACGTACAATCTAGTCCAAATTTAAATATTTACTCATTGCTTTTTAAATAAATTAAATGTAAAAGTTATTTTTTCCCACATCATATTTGTCTACCAAACCTCACTTCAGGTATTAACTACACTTTCCTCGAACGCCACTGACTAAAGACATTTGCACGACGGCGCCGATCAGGCTTGGCGCGGGAATGTGCAGAATGACCCCTCGTATCCAAATATGACCATATTTTTCCTTCACAAGCCCCGCCCCCTTTTAATAATAGCATCCTCTGGCTCCCCCCCCTCCCGTTTTCAGCAGTTTCGTAGCTGTTACTTTTACTTGGAGGGGAATGGAGCATAAAAGAACCGGTCAGATTGCTTCTGAGGAACTATAGAGGTTGAAAAGTTCAAAAACATGAACATTTGTGAGAATGGCGACTGTTGAGGCCCCCCCCCCCTCCAAGGACAATGCCGTCAAATGCTCCAAAGTATAACTCTCCCTAAAACGTAAACTCTACAACTGAGATCATAATACCTATAAACTTCACTCCCACCCCCCTAAAAAATTTCAATGGCACAGCCTGGTGCACTATGGACCCCTTTGTGGGATTTAAAAAATCAATATAAGCGATATTTTTTTTCTGGAAATTTTAATACAACTTTTTCAACTATTTTTCGGGGTAAAACCAAAGTATCGGCTTCATTCCTATGATCCCATATTCAAAAAAACATTTTAAGTTGTATTTATTTTCTTTTAAATCACGGAAACATCGGATGTTGCGAGTGTGGCACGAAGTGTGGTACAGTGAAACCTGTGTAAGTTGACCACTTGCGGTGCAGTACTTTGGTGGTCAACTTAGACAGGTGGTCAACTTATAAAAGAAGTAATGTTTTCTTTCTTTTTTTTTTTTGTCATTTCTTGTACCATGTATTCATTTTTTGACTGATTGACACTTACTCTTTCCGTTCAACTCACTTTCATTGTTTAACATTACTTTGAAACAATAATTTAAAATGTTATTTAAATATTTTTAGAGGTTATTTTCTCAGAATGACGTATAATGTGTCATGTAAATTTAAAATTTCAGTAAATTGATCAAAAAAAAATTATTGTTTATAAAAAGTTATTTGATATTAATAGTTCCTAAAAATTCATAGCTAATCAAAAATAACAAATTTGATGCTTTTTTTTTCTCTCATATACATTTGATACATTAATAACCATGATGATCTACTTTTCAACAAAATATTGAAGTTTGGCGCACTTATTAGATACTAGTTTTGAAAATTCGATATGTGTCAGCTAATTTTCTCTGGATTTCTCCCTTTTCAATTAATTTTAATACTTCATACTTTTTATCAATCTCAAGTTAAAATAACTTTCTTTTTGAAGCCCTTTTAGGTAAAACTATAGCACAAAGAGCAACAAGCTGGACTCTCATGGTTAAAAAGGCAATTGAAAATGTCTTATTTCTTAATCCCTTGCACCAGAAATACTGCAATGCAAGTAACTTTTACTCTAGCACAATTCCAGTGTTGCAACAAAATATTGCAACTGGAAAAAAATACTTTGTACTTTTCTATTGACACATGTTTTCATTGAACAAAGAGTACAAAAGGTAATCTCACAAGTTGGAGAATAAAAGCGTTCTTAGTAGTTTTCCAATGTGGTTAAACTTACAAGGAGGTTTAGTTATACTGCTGCTTTTTTTAGTTGGTAAAATGCTGGTCTGGCATCAAAAATATTCTTGGAAAGCTATAAAATAAATAATAATGTAAAATAAAATAATTTGCTACATTATGTTTTAAAAAATAAACCAAGTGGTCAACTTACAAAGGGTTTTTTACAATACTCCAAACCAAATTTGGGGTACATTAGTGGTCAAGATAGACAGGTGGTCAAGATAGAAAGGTAGTCAAGTTACAGAGGTTTTCCTTCATTATACAAGATAGGACATAATTCCGTTCCTGACAAAAGCGGTCAACATAGACAGGTGGTCAACTTACAAAGGTGGTCAACTTTACAGGTTTTACTGTACCGCAAATCTTCAGGAAAGAACCACCTTCCCGTATTATTTATATTTATTCAAGTTACATTCAGATATAATTCAGATCAAAAATAAAATTAAGTATGCTATATAATATAGCATTAATATATATTTATATTTCTGGGGAGAGCCCATATTGTTTAATGCGTCAAACATGTATCCAGAAGTGATAATTGCAAAACAAGTTTTTGCTGTCAGTTTTATTAGACTACTAATTAATGTACGATATCACAAATCATATCATACACATATACGATACTCTGGAAAAAATATAGGTTTTGGGATTATGTTCTTAAAAAATCTTGTGTTTTTTATTATTTCACTGAAACCTGCTTACTCCCACTTTTCAGGAGCGTTGAGTGGAGGAGCGGATTTATAGTCTATTCAAGGGGGTGACGGTTGAAAACCGTAAAAGCCCCCCCCCCCAGACCCGTCACGAAGGTGTGGGAGGTCAGGGAGCAATAGCTCCCCTTATCCATCCAGTAGGGCTTTGAAAACTAATGTTTTACATATTAGTGAGCATAGATTTTGTTGTGCAAAATACGATGCTTTATTTTTTTTTTTTACAACGGGAACATTTTTTCGGACATAGGGCTCATAGGTGTGAGTCCTATACTCTGAATTTCCGAAAATAAGTGAAACCGTTGTTAAACAAGCTCCTAGAAAACTAAGATCGGTTTCGTTGATTTTTAAAAATATTTATGGAATACCTCTCATGAGTATCCCAACTTGCTCCAAATGTTCATGCTTTTGAACTTTCCACCTCTCTAGTCCCTAAGAAGAGTGTTAATGGCTAATATAATGTTCCCTTTCAGTCAAAATAAAGATAATAGCTATGAATAAAATAATAGCTATTGAAACTGTCGAAAACTGAAAAAAAAAAAAAAAAAAAAGATGGGTGTTATTTATAAAAAGTGGGGCTTATAGTGGGGAAACTGCAGTCACATTTGGATTTAAAGGGTCATTTTATGTAAGAATCAGCAAGAATTATAAGCATTTTGATTTTTTTTTTTTTTTTTTTGCCGAGCAGTGTTGTTAAAGTCAAAAGGGGGGGGGGGATTGTTGGAAGGGAGCAAGCTTGCGCTTAAAGTGTTAAATGCCGTCCATCCTTGACTAAACTACTGTTTAAAATATAAAACTAATTTAAAGCAAGAATTCACTTGATTACAATAGAGCAATTGCTATTATATTTTTTAATTTCACTTTGTTTTCGGAAAAGGATGGTTATGGGGGGGGGGGGGGGACAGTCGCCCCCACCGCCCCCCCTAGTAAAATCCGCCACTGGTTGAGTGACAATCCTCAAGGACATATCTTACATTTTCCCTATTTTATTTAATTCGACCATGTTTCAATCTTGTACGTGGTTTTATAAAAATTTAAGATAAAGTTTCATAAAAGACTTGGCTCTAATGTAAGTTTGAGTATTTTTCTGAAATGAAGACAAAGTTGTAGAATGCTACAAACGCATATCTTTAACAAAAACGTCAATGTTTAAAATTAATAAGTTATATAATTCATTGCTTTCATTTGCATGAGCACCCGATGGAAATTCAACGTAACCTTTTCAATTTTTTTTTTTTTTTAATTTTATTCGGTACATTTTGACTGACGATTCGGAAAATTTTTAGAGACAGCAGCGAATTTGCAATAACTTATACCTTTTTAAAAAAAAAAAAAAAAAAAAAGACGCCTAATGTCTCTCCCCATTAGATGTAGGGAGGGTTCGAAAATATCATGATATTTTCGAAAATATCAAAAATATCCGTTTTTTTTTTTGACATATTTTTTTTTATTCTATAATTTCTCTTTATTTTCTTGTATTATAATTGTATGTGCAGACTTAAAATTAATGCTGCTTTCATGATTTGCATTTATGTCAATTTTAATGGAGTTAATTTAGCATTATCTGTTTTACTCATTTTTCTTCTGCTAGATACTTTTACAATCATATGATTCAGAAATAAATA
Source organism: Uloborus diversus (assembly GCF_026930045.1). Lineage (NCBI taxonomy): Eukaryota > Metazoa > Arthropoda > Arachnida > Araneae > Uloboridae > Uloborus > Uloborus diversus. The sequence goes on from NW_026558711.1 coordinate 8,001, forward strand.
ATACATTAGTCGCTGCACAGTCACAAGACATTTTCTTTTTTTCTGAGCAATGTTTAAAATTTAACTATACACTTTTGATATGAATTAAAATTGTTACATTACTAACAATTTTAGGAACATAAAATACAAGTAAAAAAGGAATATTTTTTTACTTTGTTATATTACTGATATATACATCATAAAAATATAGTACATAACTTTTTGGTTATTTTTTATCACAAATGAACAATTTAATTATGATTAATATACTTTTTATATTGAAAATACCATAGTTGAAAAAATAAATATCAAAAATATCAAAATATCATGATATTTTAAAAATAAATATCGGATATATATCGTGATATATATATCATCATGGTATATAACGACTGATATTATATCGGCGAACCCTGGATGTAGATATGTATGCATGCATGTCTTTTTTCTCTTTTATTAACCATTAATAAAATTCGGAGTTTCAGTAAATTGAGAATTTTACCCCCTCTCACTCCTAACAATTTAAGCTTGGGAGATGATTTGAAAATTGGGGGTTGATTTGAAACAGTAAATGCAAACCCGTTATTTCGATTTGTTCCAGGGAGGACAGAGGTTACAGGGGGACCCCAACTTCAGTTTTTGGGAGGGGGAAAATCCTCGATTAACCGAATGAAACTCCAACTTTTGTCAAATGGTAAATACCAACATGCACACACACACCTACGTCTATTCAGAACTTATTAAAAAGAGGGGAAAACACTACAATATTGCAATGATTTCTCTGAATTTACTGACTTGTCACACAAAATTTGCCGATTAGGGAAATTTCGGGAGGTCACAGTGACTTCCCATCGGGGCGGCCCTGAGAAGTTTAAACTCTCAATGAAAATTATAACGAAAAACAACAAAAATCCCGCTCACTTCTATATGAATGCATTTATTTCCCAAATCTGGCGAGAAGGGGGATTGCTCCCCTCCTGACATGCCTAAATGTAAGACATGAAAAAAATATCTGATTTCTTTAATGATTTTAAGCAGATGATTTTAAAAAGTCTGGTTGTCAAAAAGAAAGGGTAGTTATTTCTAATTTTTCCGGAGGTGAGATGGAGGGGGGGGGGGTCAAAAAGTATAAATTCAATGCAACAGGAGAATATAAAAAATTTATTTTGGAGATGGCCAAGCAAAATTTCCAAATGCAAGTTTAAAGCTTCCAAATCCTATTTCACTGTAATTTTAAATTTGTTTCAGGGGGAGGGGGGAGGGTTTCTTCGTACCTCAAATACGCTTTTGCAATGAAAATTGTATACAAAAAAAAAAAAAAAAAACAACAGATTACCATGCTCACTTGTATGTAAATACATTAAATTCCCAAAAGTCGCAGAGGTGCAACTGGCCCTTCTTCAGGGGTGCCCACCCAAGGGGGGGGGGGGGGGGGTCATGCAGCAGGCTGCGCCATTAAAAATTTTAGGGAGGGGGTGTTTTGAGGGATATTTTTCTGTTTTTGGGGGGGCGGTCATCGTGATTTTTTGGGAGTGCGTCCTTGCTCTTAGGGGGGGTGGCCACCCCTGCCCTTTTTGATCCCCCTAAATAATGGGCCTGCTACAAAGATACTGTTGTCTAAAATAACATTTGTATTAAAAGGATACATTTTCTCAAAAAAAAAAGATACTTACTCGCTGGTTGTTTTCGACCAGGTAGTCGATCGTCGTCAATTTCAAAACCATAAATGCCCGGATGAGCTCCCACGTGGTTTTGCTTTTGTAAGCATCTTTAGTGTTTTCAAATGACAGGTCCAGTTCATCACGTTGGAATTGTCCGTTCGAAAACTGTTGTATCGCCAGCCACAACACTTGCCGAAGTAGATTTCCACCTCTGGACACTCCGATTCCTTCTGTACGCACATTTTATGGAATTGAAAGCGCGATTTTGAACCGAGAAGCTGGATTTGGAGAGAGTCGTAATGACACCACATGCTGCCATTGGAGCCGGTCTGCTTCTACTACGCCACTGAGATGAAAACGCAGAATCAGAAGACAACGGAGGGAATCTCAATGCCAGTGGGAACGTCAGACGAGCTGTTCTTCCGTTTAAATTCCCACGCGGTTTCGGGCTGTGGAAGTTATGAATGAATTCTTACGTAATCAATCAAATTTCATTAATGTTTTGCACTTGGACTCGAACAGAAGATTTCAGAATGCTAGCGAAGTTGTCTCATGCTTCGTGTTTTGAAATTTCAACAAAATCAACATTTTGAAACAAAATAAATAATATCCGTCGGTAATTCCTGACATTTTGACTTCCAGCCAAACTTGCTCGGTGAGTGAAGCTGCGTAACTGTTGTTTTTAGTCTGAAAGGTTAAGACGTAGTTTGAACCCCAACAAGAAGAAATACCAAAAATATTTGGGAGCAAGGGGGGGGGGGGGAGGTTCCCAGAAATATTTTGTCCAAAAATGATTTTGCACATGATCCGAATTCAATAATTGCGTATAAGATGGATGGAGTGTCATACAAATATATTATATTGTACTACACATTGTGTTCAAATACTTTGTGAATAAAATGTAAGTGTGAGGGTAAGGTGAAGGGTGACACTTTGTGATTAAACGGTAGAGAAGTCAAAAACGTTCAAAATGTGACTTCATTTATGGACAGCCCCTTAAGGGGGTTATTTTAGGAAGTTTTAAGAGTCTATTTTGGGAGTCGGGTGCATAACATTTGAGTAGTGTTTTCTGAGGATGGGCACCCCTTGGCAAAACATATATACTCTACAGTTTTTTACGTTGTATCAAAAAATAAAAAATATTTGTGTCCCCACACATAGATGCTGCATAATTCTCAAAGTTATGGGATGGGGAATTCCCCGTAATATTTATAAAATACCGTATTACCCCGCATTAACCGGCATGCCAGAAAAAGCGAGGTTTACCAGCATGCCGGGAAATTCGAATGTTCCGGCATGCCTGATAATTCAAGGTTTATTTTGCAACAGAACAAAAATTAATTTCCGCATTCAGTTCCCATCAAAAAGCAAACTACTGTAAGAAAGAAAAAAAAAAAAATCCCGAAAGTAACCTTTTTTTGAAAAATGTGTATTGCATAAATATGTTCTTGTTATTTATGGTAGGTCATTATTAACGAATTTTATTATATGCCAATAAAGTAATCAATTCAGAAGCAATCATTGTTACTGCGATTTGTTCTTTTTTTTTTAAATAAATTATTTTAGGTTCCTTTTAGAGAAGTAAGTTTAATTTCTATTTACTTGAATAGCTATATGGTAGATTCTTTAGCACTGGTTTAGGGGCGGTAACTTACTGCTGAAATGTTTGCTTGGTTTTAATTTAAATTTTATAAAATTGTTCGTTATTGAACAATATTTTTCTTGTTAAAATAGCAAATGACATTGTTAGTAAATATCTTTACAAAATTAAACCGTTTATTAATACTAATAAAATATGTACAGAACTTACATTTATTTTTAAGCTTAACATATATTTTTTATAGTATTAATTTTTTTTTCCTAACCTCGATTTTTCTGGCATGGCAGAAAGAACCAGGTAAGTGTTACTGGAAATCTGGTGACCTCCGAATTTTGCGGCATGCCGGATAATGCGGGGTAATACGGTGCAGTGCAGAACCTTTTATCCGGGAACCAAAAAACCGGGAAACCAGAAAACCGGCAACTTTTTGCCGATTTTCCCGCCATTTTTTAAAAATACGCATTTTTGGCAATTTTTGAAAAACTATAGTTATATAAAACTAAAGTATAATAAAAAAAATGCTTATAAGCTTTTTTTTTTGAAATACCTAAAAGAAAATGAGCGGTTTCTTAATAAATACCATATTACTCAACTATAACTCAGGAAAATGTTTACAAAAATGAACTTCAAAGGGTTGTCTTTAACGCAGGGGAAAATTTCCGGAATATTTTCTTGAACTAAAAAGTACGCACGTAAGTCTGAAATTTTTGTGTTTTATTCCTACTGAAAACTAAGGATATGAATGTTGACACATTATAATGCAATATTTTATTGAATGGCCTTTAATTAAAACCGTTTAGAACGGAAGTGACGTCGCAAAAGCGCGTGAAACGCCGCTATTCTCGATTTTTCCGGATAGTTGATGGTTGAATCTAGAAATCGTTAAACGCAAGACTATAATAAGGCTGCAGGAACTCATAAATTAAATTTCAATTGGTATTAACTTAAGGGGGAGGGCAAAAGCAATAGTTATCAATAATCGCTAACGCCAAACCTTTACAAAAAAGGGAAAAAAACAAAACGCGTTCATAAAAACGAATTCTCTCATACACTATAGTAGAAAAATCGCACATTTACGTTCAAAAATTAGTTTCTCTCCTTTCCCATTCTCTTTCATTTTAAAACATCGAAAATTGGTGTTTTTCTTTCCTTTTCAAATTGAATGTGAGGGTCTCAGGTCTTATTAAATAACTCAAGATTTTTGATGTTTAAATTATTCTCTCACTAGTAATTTTTAATGTTTCGATATTGATAAGCATTTCCGAACTGTTTTCTTCTTTTTTTAATACATATTACTATTTATTATAGTAATTTAAGTTTTATAAACAATCGGCCAAAAGCTCTTTTTAGCGATTCAGAAAAACGGGAAATTCAGATATCCGGGATAGCTATGGTCCCGAACTTCCTGGATAATTGGTTCTCTACTGTATTACGTTAAGAGTCGCATTTTCAGGCCAAAAGGCGACAAACGAGCGTAGTCGAAACGTGACCTGGGGGTGGGGGTAGGGAATCAGGACACCATGTTGCGAAATGTTAGCATAGGTTTAATAGTTTTAAGTACATGTCAAGCAATAAATGTATTTAGTTGAACAATAATAATTAAAATACAGGTAAATATTTTAGACTTCACTATTTTTGTTTAAGTAGGATTTGAATGTCAATAATGTTTTTAATTAATATTAATGCAAAGTATTTCCGACACGTGTCGGAAATACTTTGCCTTACTGAGAGTTTGTGGCTGTAAGAATCCACAGGAAAACATTAAAATGCAATTTGAACTGACTTAACTACCTGATTAATCAATAAATTAGCATCATAGCTTCATCTTTATGAAACGTCCTTACATAATAATAATAAAAGTAATAATAATACTTTGACCGCTGCTTATATGAATCATGTTTGTTTCAGTTAGCTTTGATTCAATAAAGCGGCTGATTCAATCAAGTAAAAATGCGTAGACATTTTTTTAAATACGGAATTCTACATACAATTTAAGAGAACTTGGTTTAGTTTTTAATCAAACAAGATAAACTATTATTAGAAGTATGCGGTTCACTCAAAGTATTCATTCTTTATTCTTTGCTTTTTTAAAGATTTTTATCATAAAACAGTATGAAAAAGCAATTACAACATTCAAATGCAAACTTTCGTGCTTCGAAAAATGTATCTGCTGTTGATTGGTAAAAATGGTAGTAATTAATTCAAACACTCTTCTTTCAATGTCCAAAAACTACTTATAGTCCTCAAAATTCGCACCACGCTGCTAAAATGTTAAATAAAATGCTGTGCGTTTTGGGGCGATATTTTGAAGATAGCGAAGACGGTTGTTTTCTTTGCACTGACACTACGCTGGCGCAGAAACAACTTTTACAGAGATCATTAGTTTTTTGCCTTTAATTTTAAAAATGGGTGAAGGACTGGCGACCAAACTGACAAGGAGTCTATCTTGGCTCTCAGCATCCCTTGGTAAAAGCATGGGATAAAGCTAATAATATTAGTCATCATTGGCGGTGATTGGGAGTATAAGTGCGGGCGCAAGACATTTTTGGAAGCTGAAGACTTGACTTTTGGCTATCTTTGGGTCACTTACGGAAGAGATGCTTCGGAAGCTCTTCCCCAAAATTTTTTCGAAGCTGAAGTATTAAAAGCAACGTCTTTGGTGATGTGAAGGTAACTTCCTGAAAAATTCCCCAAAATGGTCTTAAAAAAGCAAATTTAAGACATCTTTAGCTAACGGAGGGAAAGGCGTTCTGGGGTTCTCTCCCGAATGTTTTGTAAAGCTGAATCGTTTTAAAAACACTATTTCAAAATATCTTCGAATGAATTAATTAGCAAAGAATGAGTTCAGAGGTTCTCTCTAGCAAATCTTTTGGAACTGATAAAATCGTACAAACTCAATTTTATATTTCCTTTGGTGACTTCAAAGAAAAATGCAGAGAACTACTCCCAATTCGTTTCTTAATTGGAGTCTTAAAAACGCATTTTTATATTATTATTGATGTTAGGGAGAAGCGAGTTCTCTTCCTAGAAAAAATTTCGAAGTTGGAATCTTAATAACACAAATTTACGCCTTCTTTGAAGATTCAAGATGGAGGAAGCATGTTTATTTTGTTCTCCCCCAGAAATTTTTCGAAACCGAAGTCTAGCTATCGTCCGGTGATTTCCCCACATTTTTTTCAAATTTAAACTTCAAAAACACTCAGGCAATCTTTGATGATGAAAAAAGTACGGCGCGGCGGCAGTCCCCCCCCCCCCCCCCGAGTCTCCGCCACTGCTAGTCGTTACATTTTGATGGCAAGCTTTTTTCATTCTCAGTTAAATTTTGAGTTTTAAGATTTTTTTAAAATGTAAAATTAAGTGTGCATACGTTCTTGTAACATGAAAGTCAAATGAAATGTTTCCTGTACTATAATGGTTTAATAGTTTAGCTTCTCAATATTAAGCTGACATTCTTAAACAAAGTCCTAACATTTGTCAGATTTAATTTCCAACAAAATAGTTAAATTAGCAACAGATTTATGTGATATGTAAATCGAATGATTCTAGTTAAATAATATTCATAATCTATTTTTGGGAGCATCTGTAAAAAGCTGTACTGCAAAATAATACTTACCAGTAAAAATTTAAAGAAATTATCCTCCCCCCCCCCAAAAAAAAAAAATTGCTATTTGTTTCCAATTGCATCAACTCATGATTCTTTTGATTGTAAAGTAGGCAATTTATGCATTAGAACCTTGATTAATTGAAGTGGTCATAACAGGAACACCTTTGATTATTCGAAAACTTCGGAAAAGAGGAATACAACAAAAGGATAAATCAATATTAGATATAAGGATGACCTCCAGACTTGAGATCTGCCACTGCAGAAAGTTGCTTGCATTTTTTCCCTCTGAGTTTTTTCCTCTTATAATAGCATTATAGCTAAACATCTCCTCTTTCATGAAATTTATGCCCATTGATTCTATTCCAACATTAATTCATTTTTTAACTCATTTATATGCAGTAATTATATTTCTGTATTTTTATCTCTGCACGCAGAGCCTGATTACCGCGGGGGCATGTGAGGCACAAGCCCCTCCTCTTAGATTTCAGGGGGCCCAAAATCCCTTTAATTTATCATGCTAATTAAAAATAAATAATGATTTCATTCAGAATCTAGAGTACAATGATATCATTGATATTTTGCAAATGCCAAAACAAGGAAAAAAATCTATTTCTTGATTTAAAAAAATTCCCCTTAAAAATGTGATCTCTTTGCAAATCAGAAAACCACTCCAAATTTAGTCTGTATTTACTATTAAAAGTTATATCATAGATAATTTTGGTATTTACGGTTCACTGCAACGGGCAAAGTTTATATATTTATCGTATACTACTATATCTCTTCTATTTTTTAAATGTGTGCATTATATTGTGATATGAGGTACCACCAAATTTAGTATGGTTGCGTAAAAACGCAAGTATCGAAATATTTAATTGCTTCAACACATAAAAAAAGCGGGAATGGGGGGTTGCACAAAATGAATTTCATGCCCAGTGTCTTCAAAAATCTTAGTCGGGTCCTAGGGGGTCCTTGAAATAGAAATGTACCCCATGTCCAACGTCAGGATGATCGGGCTCTGTGTGCACGTGAAAATGTTCATTGGAAAATAATCCTGGAATTCCCAAGAAATATTTATTTTCACACTGTATCACTTTTTACCTTTTAAGTTTCTGATTTATTTGACAGGTGTTACTCATTGCCTTTTCACAATCAAGATATTTTTCTGTTGCTTTTCATCATTTACATCCATGAGAAGGGCAAAAGAAGTACAATTAAAATAAAAAATAAATCTTGGATCAACTCTGTGTGTGTGCAACATATGTTCCATAACGGAAAGGAATAAATGACAAAAAGTTCAAAGGTGCATTCGCTCATGCAATGTTCTTTACTGCAAAATCAGGATTCTTTGTGCAATATGAGATGGATTTGGATACTTTTTCTGCATTTCTCTAAATACTTTATACTGTCATAAAGATATTTGAAGTATTTTTTTTAACCCTACAAAAATTATTAACTGAATTTCAAAAAACTTTCATTTTCTCTTACCTATGGTTTAAAAACATCAGTACACATTTGTCTTTGTTAGGCATTTTTTTAATATCCAGTTAAATATAACAAAAAGAGCAAATTTTCCTGTTTCTATGACTTATGATTCTCACTAAAATATTGTTTAAATATTTAGGTTTTTAAAAAAAAAATTCTTGTGGACTTATTAAGTGGTAAAAACCTAAAGTAAAAATGATGTTTTCCATAAAGTACTATTCACAAGGCCGGATTTAGGGGAGGGCAGGTGGGGCTACTGTCCCGGGCCTCCACAACAAAGTGGCCCTAACAATAAAATTTTTACAAAATATCCTAACTTTCACGGGTTGAAAATATTGGATATATACATATATATCAAAGTATCGGATATTTTCGAAAATATGACGATCTTTTCGAACCCTGATTAAGGGTCTCCACTCCTTCGTTGCCCCGGGGCCTCCACACTTCCAAATCCAGCCCTGACTATTCCTCTAAAAAAAAAAAACACCTGAAGCACATTTTCTTAAAAGTTACATTTTGAAATTTCCGTGAAAAGCCATGTTCAAAACTTCAGGAAGTTATTTTCAGTGAGAAGAGATAAAATGGATTGAGGGAAGACTTTCTTTCTTGAACTGAAGACCCCAAGTCATGTGGTAGGTTTTAAAGCAAAGCATTGGAAGAAATTAGGTTTCTTTCGCTAGTTTCACACAAAACCTGTCAACCATTTGTCGTTGTTGAGTCATGTGACTTGGAGTCTTAGCCTCAGCTTTTTCTAAGCCAATGATTGGACTTGCTCCCTCCATTTAGTAATTCCTTCAGATATTTTGTGGTTTTTTCTGCGTGCACCCCCCCCCTTCCAATGGAAAATTCTGCAATAGGAGAGGTACTTTTCCAAATGTCAACTTTTGCGCAATGTGCGGAAGGAGGGTCATGTTTACTGATATGCATAGCCGCAAACAGACTTATTTTGGGGGGAGGGCTTTATCAAATATTTCTTTTCTGTAGGAAATTTTTACCAAATCAATAACAATGTTACTTAAGGATTAGAAATATTTTGCTTGCAAAAAAATAAAAGGGAGAAATTTTTTGAAAAAAATCTTAATACTGCCTGTCCCGTTTAATCGGGTAACGGATAAACGAACACCCCACATATACGAATAAAAACTTCTGGAACCAAATATTTCCCCATAGGTGTAATGTCAGAGATGCCCGCTTAATCGAATAATTTCCCCGGATAACCGAATAATAGTGATCAGCTTTCGCATATATTTTTGTTGAGAAAATTTTTGAATGCATGAAAAAAAATTTAAATAAGAGCAGTTATTGACGTAAAAATTTAAAATAGTATTTTTCGGCAAACAACGGGCGGGAAAAACAACATTCATGTTTCATCAAAGCATTTTCACTATTCTATATAGTTTCTTTTATAGCTGTCATTACCAACAGACAGTTGATAAGTAAATTAAAAAACACATTGAAATATAATCATTGCAGATAAGAATTGATAAATATAAATTACGTAAAACACGGTAATTGAAGTTAGAAAAGTGTTCTCAAAATACCTTGAGCACACACACACACACCCAAGGGGAATCCAATATTAAGGACTTTCTACAAAAAATATGAACTGAAAAAAGGTGTCAAAACAAAGATTTAATACCTCAAGTTGTAAGTTACATATTTATAATTTTCATACGTACTTGTATTATTATACTTAATTATTATACTGTGTTTTTTATTACTTAGCTTATTTAAAACGCTTTTTAAACATTGTTTTCCTTCTATTACTTAGATATTGATTTATGGTTACGATTTACGACAAAAGTTGTCAACCAGGAAAGGTAAATAAAATTTCGCCGCTTAATCAAATATTTCTTGGAACCGACGATACTCGTTTAAGCTGGCCGACAGTATCTCTACAGCTATATATATGTTTTAACAATCATATCACTCTAAATTTCTATTAAAAACATTATACTCAAACAGAAGCACTTCAAAGCTTAAATTTAATGGAACCTTTTATTAATTTTTTTAGTTTTCAACTGCCCCCCCCCCTCCCCCACACACACATACACCATATTTTTTTTTGGAAATGAATGAAACAAGTACTAAAGAAACCCACAATTCTTAAAATCAGGGAAAGCATTTTTTCCAAAACACACACAAATGAATCCAGTTTTTAAAAATAATTTAATGAAAATATTTTTTAATGTGTACATATTTACAAGTAAATTAATGTGTACAAGAATAAATTACAATCAAATGTTTTCTTTAGAAGAAATCACTGGCTTTATGTCGCTTGGGAAGATTCAACATTGTGTCTGCATCTGATGGCTTGATGAGTGTTTTTATAGCAGGGGAGACAACAGGACTACGTTGAATTACTGGTGTTTTGTTAGCGTTAGGAGTCCTTAATGGCGAAGGTGAAGGTGAATAGCTTGCTCGGAGAGCTTTATCGGTATTTTGTTGAATTCCTAGTTTAGCACATGCCAATTTACGAGCAGCGGGGGACATGTTCTGTAATTTTTCCATTGGAGTTGCCGGTGAATATGAGCCCATATGGAGAGGACTAGAAATAAAAATATAAAAAGACTGCTTGTGAATAATATCCAAAAGACATGTATATTGAACAAGTCGAAAAGAATGTGTCATAGTTTTACATATACATTTTAGAATGTGTTGGCATCAGTGGCGCAGCGAGGGGGGGGGGGAGGTTTGGGGGGTGAAAACACCCCCTGAGCTATTGCTTTTAACATAAATGCAAATTCTAATGCCGCAGTTTTTGCATATGAAAGAGCTGTCTTGATCAAAAAAACCCCTCCAGAGAAGATATTTTAGATTTAAAAAAAAAAAAAATCCTCCAGAAGCTATTTTAGATTAAAAAAAAAAACCCTCCAGAAGGTATTTCTGGCTGCGCTAGTGGTTGGCATAATGTATGCATTTCAGTGAGAGAGATATTAATACAACTTTGTTATGTCTTTTAAAGAAACAATTGTTTTGTAATATGAATAGTGTCAAAAATTCACTTAAAGGGTTACTTCCAAATATTTTTTGTTGCTAAGTTCGAATCTCTTTTTCTCTCGACTGTTTTTTCCCCTCGGAGAGGAAAGGGAGTCTGTAACCACTATCCCTATTACATGGGCACTCGAATTGGCACCCTAAGTTGGGCACCCTATTTGTTGTTGGTTGGCACCCAACCAGAGCCGTGTCCAAGGGGAGGGTTTTAGGGGTTAAACCCCTCCCATTGAAAAAAAAATCAATGAATCACTAAACGATTTTCCAAAACGTATTTTAAGTTTTAATTAATTTTAGAGTTAAACTCTGATACAGTATTCACCCTCTTTAATATTTCCCCAACTTTAACAATTAACATTTTCCTCAATTGTAGGATCCCCAAGCACCTTCGCTTCTAAGTGCTTGAAAAAATGGAATGGTTGGAGAGTCCGGCAATGCTGTAAGCATGCAGGGGAACATTATTTAAAAGAATATTAGACAATGACGTAGCCTCCCCCCCTCAAAAAAAAAAACTTAGGGGCAGGGAAAATGGTTACTTTGCTTACTGTTTTTTTATGGTACGCCTTTAGTGTTGGATGAATTAGTCATTTCACACAGTAGAAAAATGTTTCTATGCGAAACAGCAATTTTTTTTAAATAAAATTTTATTTTCATTCAATTCCTGTTCAATGTTATTTGATGGAAAAACAAAAGAAAAAAATAAGGAAAATGAGGTGGCATAAAAGAAATCTGTGTGCTTTTACAAAATGTTATAAGATTTCATTATAAAAAACATATTTAAAAAAAAGCATAGTTATCGAACAAAAATCAACTATTCAACATGCGTAGTTAGTTTTCCTTTGACAACGTAAGTTACAAAGGGAAAAGGTTTCAACCCCTCCCTTTATGAAATCCTGGACACGGGCCTGCACCCAACCAAAGTTGGCGCCCTGTTATAGGGAAACAAGTCAACCCCTGGTCATAAGGAAAGTTTTAATGTGGAGAGGTTTTGAGCTTCCACATGACAAATGTTTTTTTTTAATTATGACTGCTGCTTAGTATCTTAAGCTCTAAACTTCGTTTCATTGAAAGTAGGTTCCATGTATTCCAGAAACTGGTGTTAGCAATATTTTTGCACTTGGTGCTTTAGCATAACTGCCAACATGCCACAAAACAAATCTAGTTGATGGTTTTGATGCACTGAAGTATTGCATTTTTCAATGCTATTTAAGGGGAAATAGATTATTTTTACTATCCTACTAAGAACAATCAAATGCCAATTCTTTATATTAAACACATAGAATAATTAATTTAAACTTGAAATGAAAAATTAAAAGTTAAATTAAAATTTAATACAGAGGTTTCTAATTTGTGGCATGAACCTCTCTAGTGAAGCATAGAATAATTGTATGGGGGAGGGGGGCACACAGATGTTGCCAACATATCATTTCTTATACGAAAGAAAAAAAATCCATTCAAATCATATCGGTGTCCGAATATAAGAATTAGCAAAATGTCATTGATACATCCTTTAGATTTGAGCATCCACACTGAAAATAACTATTTCCTTTCAATACGTCATAGCTACATCACTCGGGGTTGAGCATCCATACTAATTTTTTTTTTCAACAATATTACTGTCATAGTAAGATAAAAATATAAAGTATCTTCGCAAAAAACTCAAAAGTATCTGCAGGTATGGAAAACAATGCACAGTAAATAAGCAAAATTTGTATTAATGCAATGCCTTTTGCTTTCAATCATATAGCCATGAGAGCAAAAGGTGGTTTCTACCTGTTTTAAAGATACCTGTTTTAAAGATAATCCATGTTTAATATTAATATTCATTAAAAATTATCAGGCGGGGCACATAGCTACAGCAAACGTATCTGCACAGAAGCAAATGTATCTGTGTACGGCAAACGCATTACTACCTATGATTACTGTTTCAGAAAATTTTACCCTCAAAAGCAAGCCTACCCATCACATTAGTAATGTAGTGGTACTTTTCTAATATTGTTTTTTTCACATCAAATTTTTTACTAGTTTAAAAAAAGTTCTTGAATGTAGTAAAACTATCAGTATTTTAATAACAACATAACAATAAATAAGTATGTTTTGCTACATAAAAATAATTTTATACAAAATTTGAAATTGTTTATTGAATTTACTAAAGGGGGAGGGGGAGAAATGTTTCTTTATTTAAAAAGGGGGAGTGGGTCCAGGTATAAAAAGTTAAGAAGCTACTGATTTAATATAAAATTTCAAAGTTAATAAGCGTTGATAATATTGCCAGATTTTGATGTAATAAAATTTGAATTGAGAGTAAACTCTCAAACCATGGAGTACATTTCTTTGTTAAAAACCATAAAAAGAGGGATTTTTCATAAAATTTCCTTAATAAAGGGAGTTTTTCCGAGATTTATAAAATAAAAAAAAAAGATTTTTGTAGGAACAAGAAGATTGAAAAAAATACTCAAACTATGGGAAACTCCCCCCCCCCCCCCACCAAAAAAACCAGTAAAGATGGTAAGTATGCATTAGTAATGTTGATTTTTTCACAACTGTTTCCACACAAAGTTAAATGTTTTACTACTGACAAAAACATATAACATTTGAAACATACCTTAATAAGGTAGTGTTTGTTTTTTTACGATGTTTCTTAGCTACTTTGTCAGCTAAAGACAAAGCAATCCTTTCCCTTGCTGATAAATTTGGGATTTTGAACTGCTGTCCACCAGGATTTTGAGGTAAGGGAGTATCGCTTCCATCCAATCGAAATGGTGTACCTTCTATTTCACCCCAAGTCATGATAGGGGTATCGGTAATACCTGAAAATAAATAAAAAGAGTTTACAGCTAAATATTGATAGATTCTTTACTATTTAGTTTATTTAATTTACTCATGCATAATTCTTTAGACAATATGTTTACAAGAGGGTGGAAAATAACAGAGAAAATAAAATCTCCTAATATTTTAAATTCAGAAAGACAAAAGTATGAAAATTACATTAGTCATTTCAAATTTTGTACAGAAATTGTTTAAAAAAAGGTGAAAAAATAAAATTATCAATTAAACCCATAGTAGGATCAGTCATCCTATCTGTGTTCCAACTAAAACAAAATTGACTCTATTTATAAACCTTCACAAGATTCCTTTACTTTACTCAACAACTTTTAAAAACAGGTCAGTGTTAAAATCAAAAATTTAAGCGGTAATGATGTCACTTAGGATAAGGTTTTAGGCATTTAAATGAATAATCTAGATGCCATTTTAAATGAATCAAAGACATTCACATTTGTCCGCATGTCATTATATTAACATTATTTTATTAAATTAAAATGATGTATATACTTTTTAAAAATCTATAACATCTATGGAAAAACATGATTTTTACAAACACAAAATAGATTGTATTTTAAAATTACTTTTATAAAGTAATTCTTCACTTCAATCACAATGAGTTAGGAGGGGGAAAGCTCTGATGTAATCCAAAACTTCAGGCCTCAAATTTGGCACCTAGATTTGCAAATGTAGGCATAAAATCAAAATGTTTGGTCTCAAAATGTGACTTACGGCCATTTATTTCTATCACTGAAACAGATTATAACAATGTTTCCAGTAACTTAAAAAAGCCTTTCATAAAAGCTTCTCTTAAATAATTAAAAAAAAAAAAGACTTTTTTTTTCACTTGCAAACATGCTTTCAAGGCAGCTTGATTTTATTTTTTCTACTTCATTCCTACTAAATATTAATTCTCATGTATTTAATTACATACCACTTTGATAGGTGTAGATTTTTGTGGAAATTATACACTTTGCAAACACAGGATGTTTTCCACAAAGGGTATCATTTTGAAGTGCATAAAGGAACAATTTAAACGGTTGAGTTTTCACCACTTAGATTGCAAAATATGCTAGTTTTCAGTTTTTGATTAATATCTCCAGTAATTAAAGCCTTACAAACACAAGATCTAGTTAAAAATACTCTCAATTAAGTCACCTTTTGAATCACAACAACAAAAAACAATAATTAAAGTCATTTCATTCATTTAGGAGCTATAGACGGACAAACAAATCTACAACAGTGAAACTTATAACCTTCCTTTTTGAGTCAGAATTAAAAAATACATCAGACAGCTGGAGAAGGGAGGAAGTGAAGAGATGTTGATTTAAAGGTCAGAAACGATTTTTTTTTTAAAGTTGGTACAAATTTATTAATGAAAATTATTCTCTTAAGCCATAACAATGGAGCATTAACTTATTTTGGTTGGATGGATTTAAATGGAATTTTGTATTTTTATTTCTATCTATACAGATATTTACAGATCATACCTGGATCAGGTACTGGTGTGCCAACAAAGCCATAGCCATTTACTTGAGGTGAATCACCAGGAATAATTTCTTTCCCATCAATTCCAACTTTGCCTTCCTTCATCTTAGCTTGAACTGATGCTGCTTCAGCAATGGCCTCTTTATTTGCTTCTTCATCAAACGGAGGGGCTTCAAATCTTGTATTGTTGTGTGAAATTTCTTTCCGGTTTCCATAGGATAATTTTTCTTCAATTGTAAAGTCAGCCCCTGCAAGCATAATTTGTGATATAATTTATATACCACTGCTAACAACAAATTTTACAGGTACAAGAGTGCGTTCAACGTAAAACTAAAGCAATTAAAAAACTATCTTCAAACAAATTTTAGCTGTTGAGCATGAAATTTAAGAACTGGAAACCAAAAAAGTAACAGCATGAAACCGTTACACAAATAATGATAAAATGAGAGAGTTTTAAAAGACAAAGTTTTTTATACCAATGCAGAGCACATAAATGGATTTTGTCTACTTGTAAAAAAAAGGAGAGCTTAATTCAGTCGTAACACAAATTATATTTTCTTCCTTCAATGTTCAAAACTATAGTTAGGGCAAACTTAACCTGGCAGCATTGTGAAGGCTACGCAGATCCTAATCACAGCATTACAACACTGCCAGGTTAGGTTTGCCCCAACTATAGTGCTTACCATTATACTGCAATTAATTTTTATTTTCCTTCCAAATACTGCATCTATATTCTAAACAGATGTTGCGATTGTGGTGAATTGGTGAAAGAAAAGATTCAACCAGGGGTGTTCCCATAGGGTATACTATATGCAGTATACTCTCAATTTTTTTTTAGATAGATAGCATATACCCTCAAGCTTCAAAAATTTTCATTTATAGTTTAGATTTTATCATTACATTTTAAAATTTTCTAAAACAATAAAATGATTTAGCTGATTAGTTATTAATCGTTAGTGGTAACCTGGTAGTAAACAGTGGTAGTTAATTAAAGTTAATTTTCGAAACAGATGGAAAACATGAAACTTTAATTTTACCAGTTTTTTTCTTCTTGGAAAACCCAAAACTTTATCACCCTTGGGTTATATCCTCAAGAATTTCTGGACATATTATGTATATGATCGCATACACATATTGTGCATAGTGGAGTACTGGGAGTATACCCCTCAGAAAAATTGATAAAAACCTCACTGGGTTCAATAGAACCCAAAATACTAGATGTGAAATTTGTCACCTAGAATTGAAATTATGGGCATGAAAAATTTTTGTTGCATCTAACAACTGCTTATTTCTAACACTGGATTCCTGCTTATATATTCAAGAGCTTATTTCAGTAGTGCAGCGTAGGGACTGGGAGAGAAAGATTAAAATAACACAAGCATTAAATGGAAAATGAGCCAAGAAATTTTACTCTGGTATGTTATGCTACTTAATAACAAGTTTCAAGAATAATTGGAAATTGACTTACCAGGAGGAACATACATCAGAGAATTTTGATTTTTGTATGCCCAAGTAACCAGCTCAGGCTTTTCTTCTTTTATCGTATCACTCTCCGCAGACGGCAAAGCGAGCATTTTAGTCAATTTATTCTGTTCTTCATTTTCATCTTTATATAACCAAGGATACTTCTGCTGATGAACTAAAGCTGATTTTTCCATAATTATTTGAAATGAAGCGTTGTCTTCACTAGTACTCTGGGCGAGAAACTGATCGAGAGACACAGGTTTCTTCTCAGATGCTAGAACCAAAATATAAATTTAACATAATGATATATTGTAGACATGAGGTTGATGAAAACAGAAAAAAGAGGAAACTCATACAAAACAGAAAATATAGATTTAAAAAGAAAAGGCATCGAAATAAATAACTTCAATTCAGGTTTAAATCTGTTCTATATTTTTAACAGGAGAGCAGATGCTCAATAGAATTCCAACGGCTTCAGAACCTAAGGTAAATGCTTAGTAGTTTCTTCATTTAGTGGAAAATAAATAAGAAGTTGCTTTTTATAACAGTTTATTGCTCTTATTTCTATAAAAAATATTAACCAAATTTCATACAGGGGATTATAGTATCTATAGTGGCGGCAAGCCTAATTTGGCAGCATTGTATGTTGTGATTAGCATTCGCGTAGCCTTCACAATGCTGCATAATTAAAGAAACAAGTCAATTTCATTGCTCAAAACAGCATTCAATTGATGAATACAGAAGTACAGGATTTTAATATCTAGGTACCTGGATTCAAAGATTTGAATTTGGTAAATTGCTGCACCGATTTTTCACCTCTGAATGATTCTTTCATCCACCGAATCTACACAAACGTCCTGAATTGCAAAAATTGCTTAAAATCATAACTAGATCTAAATTTGATTTGAGTCGAAAAGTCATAGTTACATTAACTTCTTTTCTGTAAAGAACAATACTTGTATTTTGTATCCACATGCATGAAAATTTTAAAAATCTAGGTTAAAGGAAAATAAAATTCAAAATTATTCGTCTATACTTTGAAAACAAGTGCTGGACATTCTGAAAGCAAAAATTTTAAATTCAGCAAAGGATGCAAAAAGATTGTGCATTTCAAGACATTGAAACTGCAAGTAGAACAGGTGATGAGAAAAGCTCAAAAGGTAAAATCGTATGATGGAAAATAGCGGGAAAAGAGATGTAATTAAAAAATAGATATTGTATGAGACAAAAGTGATCAAATTTGAAAATATCACTATAACGCATGTCTTTTTTATCTCCTGATTTTTGCATCAAATTCCTATGTTTGAAACACTCTTTCAACACCTAATTCACTATGGGACTAAACTAACCATTTTACAAACGCTACTATAGAAAGAAAATATGTCACGGAAAAACATTAGCTAACTAGCAAAAATCAGTTAAAGTTTGGAAAATAACAAAAAGGCACAAAATAGCTGATCCGAGGAAGAATCTCATGTCTAATATTGGAACTTAAAATTTCTCTCAATACTTAAAGAACACTATACACTATAATGATACTTTTTAAAAAATTGTACAAGGGTTAGCGTTATATACAGTTTGAACAATTATGCCGACATTTTTCCTCTATAGATCATAAGTTAAACATATAATATATTGAATTTTACTAAAGGAAACTAACTAACTTGTTGAAAACATATATACATATTGTGCTAGGACATCTTCCTGACTATGAGCACAATGAACATCTATATTATACACATATTTAATAAATATTTAAATACTTTAGTTACCAATTGAGTCTGCTCTACTTGTTTCTGTTTCACTTCTAAGTGGAGAAGCTGCTGAGCTTACATCTGGTGTTTCAAATCCTGCAGGAGTTGAAGCTTTTAGAAGAAAAAACAATATTATGATATTGGATATGATAATCACAGAGATGAGTTGGTAACAGAACTAGTTTTATACTAATTTTTACTTGATAAATTAAATAGTAATGTAGTTGTATATCATTCAACATTCTTTGCTAGTGATTAAATTCAACTGTAGTCTTAATCAAAACTTGTTTCATTAATAAGTTATTATTTTTTATTATTTTTTAATTACAACATAATGCACTTGCTGCATCAAAAAAAAAAAAAAACCTTTTTAGAAAGTTGCATACTTTAACTTCACTTAACTTAAACATAGTCAACAAATTCTCTCAAATTCATACAGTTTGTGATCGTGACATTTGTGGATTTTAGGGTATACGCCCAAAATGTCGCGGCCAAAATG
>NW_026558711.1:27371-129214 GCF_026930045.1 Uloborus diversus
CCGGCGACATTTTGACCCCAAACTGGATTTTAGAATTTTGCAATGTAGCAACAGTACAAAATGTTGATTTTTCAATGCTACACTACAATCAGTATTTAAAAATAAACTTACATATAAGAAAAAAAAATACAATACTTGAAGAAGATATTTCAAAGAGCACCTTCTTTGATTCATGCTCTTTGATTATTTAAATAATTTTTAGGCAGTTCCTGTTTACTTGAGGTTTCTGCTAAATATTCACATTTCTATTTTTTAGCCATCACTACATAACTAGCTCCTAACCTATTGGTGCACATATGCTCCAATAAAAAGTAGTTACTGAAATTGGTTCTTCAAATAATAGATTGATAAAAGGCATCCCAAAAAGGAAACATGAAATACCGAAACCTACCTTATAGTCACCAGCAAACCCTAGCATGAAAACGATTGGGATACGCTCTTAATTCAAATTATAATTATGGAAATTCAAGAGAGGATCCAGCTCCTTATTTTGAAAGGTGTCATTGGTGTGATATTGTGGCACAATTGGTGTAATATTGTGTACGCAATTTTTTTGAAATGTAAGTCTCTAAAACACAGTTTTGGGGTAACTTTGGTCCTGTAAGGAGTCTGGACTGGCACTAGTTCAAATTAAACGTTAAATAAAAATGGATTCTACATTTTTAACTATTTAACATTCTTAATATAAAATTCAAACTCAACATTTAATTAAATCAATGAGTTCTAAAACCAGTCCTCTTCTGGGGAAAACCAAAGGTTGTATTCGCAGGGCCGTAACCAGAAAATAATTTCGGGGAGGGTTTAAAAACTTTCATGCGGAGCTTTGCACTATTTGTGCAAATGTTCAAGTCATCGGGTTATCAATTATGAAAGCGTTTTATGCAATTAATATACATATGAAAGACATTTGAGTTTTGGAACAATATTTTTTGGAAATTTTTAAGTATAAACAAACATTTAAATGTCAAACCGAACCTATAGGGGGGGAACCTAAGACCCCCTGTATACGGACGGCTTAGTGTATACATCTCAAAGGTTGTTTATGGGAGGGCAGCATTTCTCAACCTTTTTTTACCTGTGGACCAGTCAAATTGAGTAAACAAATTTTGTAGGTCCATCAGTTTTTATTCTTACTAAAAAAAGGGGGGGGGGGAGCTTTGCTAGGTATTGAAGAATTGTCACGGAAGTTAATGTTAACAATTTAGGTTAATAATTTATGTACACAAATACTTGAATGTGAAAATAAGTTATTAAAATTTTGGTACAAGGATTGATTCCCTTTTCAGAAAAATCCAAGAGGAATTAATTTAGCATTGTAAGGGAATAATGCAACTTATTGGGGACAAACTTAAGTAATTTTTATGTGAAAATTTTTTTGAAAGCAATTAAAATTCAAATGAGTTTTTTGCATTATATTGTTTAATTTATGAAATGGAAAACATAAAAATATGAACATATGGTTTGCGGTTTGCTTGCTTTGAAATCATTTCAGCTTTCCTTTTTCAACAGTAGAAACAAGTGAAGAATTGACATTTTGGTACATTAAATTTAACACAAAGTGCATTCAAAAACAAAATATAGAGAAATTTCACTTTTATTACCTTGTTAAACACTTGTGAAAAGTATTTACATTCCAAAACACATGTGCATGTGTCATAAAATATTCGTAATTTATAACATGAAAATGATTATTTCTGTGAGAATGGCCTATATACGTTTTCAAACGTCTTTGTTTACATTTCAAATCTTGTGCCGATTTTAGACTTTATTTTGGGTCAGCAGATTTGAGAAAGTTCACTGTTGTAATAAAATTATTGATTCCATAAAAAATTTCAGAGTCTTCTCTATGCACTGCTCTATAACTAGTTAAAAAATAAACAAAAATGACTTTAATACTTACCAACAGTTCTAACTGAATTAACTCTGCTTTGACTTGGTTGATAAGCAAGTTGAATCTCTTGTATTTTAGCAATATCACCTTTTTCAAGAGCAGAAAGATATTCGTTTTGAGCTTTTAGTTTTGGCACATCGGGGAAGAAGTCCCTTGTAATGATTTTATCTAATTTCTGAAACATAAAGTTTGCTTTATTATTGGAGATTTCAAAACTAAAGGATATCAAACATATAATTTCACAAAGAAATATGAAGCAGCAAGAAGCAAAGGGATGTAAGGGGCAAAATTAAAAATTTGGAGACAACTAATACAAATGATAGGATAACCTCTCTATCATTGGACAAGAGATGGTACTAGTAGCCCCGGTAGGTGCTGCTGTACAGTCTTATTTGAAAAAAAAATTCAACGAATGCTTACCTAGGACGTTATCTTCAGGGTTGGCAAAAACCCGGGTTTTTTTAAAAAAGCCCATGGACCCAGGGTTTTTTGGGTTTTTTTAAATAAAACCCAAAAAAACCCAACTAAAGCTGGGTTTTTTAAAAGAAATGTGGGTTTTCTTGTCTTTTTTTAGGGAAAATGTGGGGTACATGTAGCATATTGTAGCGTAAATATATAGACAAAGGGCAAAAATTGTCTTGGGGTAAAAAAAGCTGGAAAACTAGTTAAAATTCAGCGTTTTCTGAAGAAAAGTATAAAAGAAGACGAAACCCAAGAATGGTGAAGTTTCAGATCTTTTAGTTTCCATGATTATCAACAGTTAAGGCAAATTTACTTCTTGAGTGATAAAACCAATTGTTTGTTTTTAATTATTTTTATTTTATTCAGTTTTTAAAAAAATTTTTAATTTGCATTTTACTTTATTGTATTTCATTTTGTTATTTTGTTATGCAAAACTACTGTAGAACCTCAAGTAGTTCAATTTGTTTTCCCGTGTTTACTGAGTTCCAGCTTAATCAAGACATTTCTTTGAATTTTATAATGCCTGTTTTTCTATTTCTGTGTATAGAGTAACAAATATTAAACTTTTTGGTAAGATAATGAAAATACTGTACATCCTATTCTGTTTTCTGTCCGATCGTTTGTAAACCTGTTAATTTCTAAAAAATATACCTTGTTTATTCGAGATTTGTGAGGTGTTGGTTTGCAGAATATAATTCACATTAAAGCCTTTCAGCTATAATATTTTACTCTGTACAATCTACAAATATTGAGAAAATCACACGTGACAGGACTTAGTCAAGATAATTTGAGTTATTTTTTGACCAGTTAAAGAAAGAAGTTAAATATATTTATTTAAAATCTTTTAAAAGTATTTTTTACTGCCGTTAAAGTTCAAAATTCATTTTTTATGTCCATTGTCTGTGGTGAAGACCAAATAAAAAAAAAGTTTAAATTGTAAAAGTATTTAAATTAATTAATTTTTTTAAAAACTTCTCAGAAAATTTTAAAAAACCCAAAAGTGGGCGAAATAATGGGTATTTTAAAAAGGGTTTTTTCAAAAAAACCCATTGGGTCCAACCCAATTGGGTCCAATCCGGCCAACCCTGGTTATCTTTAAAGCCGTTTAACTCGAAACTTGAAAATTTCTACTTACATCCCTTTGCTTCTCACTGCCTCAAATGTTAGCCTTTAAGGCAAGTATTAAGGCTCCGACCCTGTGTGCCTTTATATCAAGGGAGTTAAATCCTCTTGGTCCCTAAAAGATGAACAAAGCACAAGATCGAAAGGTGCACCATCCACTTGAAACCTAATTTTAACTTTTTAGCTCTACTTTTCCAAGAAATCATGTAAGTAATTCATGTTTTTCACCCTATTTTTCTAGTGTAGTACCTGTTGATTAACGTGCGATCGTTAGCTCCTGGAGAGTGCCTAAAATCCTAATCTGCAAAGTTTCCATATATTTCAGCGTGTGAAAACTTTAGCTTATTTAAAAATGTTTGTACAATGATGCTACATGAAATTTAAAACCAAATATTATTCTCCTAGACCAGAAACAACAGTGTTTATAAAATCATGTTCAAAAAAATCTCAGCTGCAAAAATGATACTTGCACAAAACTCATGTCGCAAATATGAACCAATGTTGTTTGAAAATATTAGAGTTCTTGTAGCTTTTCAATATCTGGGGGAAAAAGAAGTTTTATACTCTTTCAACTATTTCTTAAAAAATGTTTCATAATTTCTATTGTTTGTGAAGGCTGTCATCACTTCTTTAACCCTTTGTTCAAAATATCAAAATGCGCCAAATACTTTCTCGGTGAAACTTTTGATAAAAAATTACTTTTTTTAAACTAATTTTCTTTGCAAAAATTAGCCTGCACAGGCAAAATATTTAAGAGGAGGAGTACATACTCGAAACACGAGAGATAAAAAAAAACACATGTATCAACACATTTATAAATATAAAAGACACGGATAAGAATTTTCCACATTCTAATATTTCAAACGATGGGCCTGAAAATGCTAGTGAAGTTATATTCTTTACTATTGTCTATCGTGATAAATGACATAGAGGACAATATTTTACACTTGAAAGATTTCAAAGTTTAACTCTCCTTTAATTAAAAACTAAATGATGCATTTAGAGTAACACACTATATGTTCTATGAAATTTAAATGTAATTGACAAAATACGATTCATATTTAAAAACCATGTTTAACAAATTCACAAACCTCCGTATATTCTTCCTCCGATAAAATCTTTTTTGTAGTAACATTTTTCTTCTCATTTGTGTCATCAATCAAGCATACTGTGGAAATCGGAGTAATACTCATGCTTTTAAATCTAATCTTTGAGTTTTTGTTTAAAACATGAAGATATAGTTGAGCAACGCGTAGAATTTAATGACAACAAAGTGACTAACGGATATGCAATCCTACGCTTCGGTAAAGATAGCACAGTTCTCATCAGAGAAATGTTACACATCACAATTATTCTTTTCTACTTCCGGTATCAATGCTGATGACCGAGTTACATGACATACTGGAGTACTATTTGTTCTGTGAATAAAAACCGTAGTTGAATGTGCTCTACTTTCGGCTAGAGTCCCTTAGAGACTCTATGTGCCTCTAGAGTGGTTTTGCTTTCAGACTCCATAATAAAAACACAATGGAAGTTGGGTAAGACCGTCAGTTTCAGGTTTTTGCTTCGGCACTGTCGACTTCCATGGAGACGTTTTGCGTGCTTTTATTAGAGGCAGTTTACATTACAAGCTATATAAAATTAAAAATTTTAAAAAATCCCGACTGAGTCGCAACTGTAGAATCAAGAGGGAAAATTGAAAATCCTTTTAAAAGCCTTATTCGCAACTCCAGAGCTCGAATACGCTACCTTGCGGTGATTAACAATACTAAAGAAAAAGGTAAAAGATTCCATTCCACGTGTTTTCTTTGGGGTAAATTACAATCTTCAGACAGTTTATGATGTAATGTAATTTCAGAAGAATAGAAAAGAAAGCTTCCCACAAACACTATGAAAAATTACAGTCATTCACCCATAGCGTTAAAGCAAGTTATAAGTTACGGTATTTGTTTGTTTTACCTTTTTCATCCACCATTAGACAATTTGCAACTCCAAGAAACTATAGGGGGCGCTGCAGTCACTGTCTAATGGCGGATGAAAAAACTAAAACAAACGCACGCTGTAACGTATAAATTGCTTCTAAACTCACGAAATGAGAGAAATTTTTGTTCGTATGCATGATTTTTTGTTCTTTATTCATTTGAAAAGATTTTTCAAAGTCTTTTGGTTATTCTGACCCATGTAGAAAGAGATTAGAAATCAAAAAGTATTACGAAAGTAAAAAATTAATACAGTAAAATTAATGCACAGTAAGTTGTTCTGAAGCAGCCATTTTCACGATGTTGAATTCGGAATTCATAAATTTTTGGTTCGCTTCGAGCAGCATTTTCATTTTGTACCGTTCTTTCTATACATTAGTACATAGTATGTCCAGTTTCGTGACATTTGACATTTTTGTGACATTTCCGGCATTTGTTGACATTTTTGTCACATAGTGCACATACGTTGACAGACTGTCAAGAGTAACATTTAACACTAGATAATTTATTTCAATGACTATATGATTGGATAGCAAAAGAAATCATCATGCATTTAATTCATTCGTCATGGAAATGATTTAACTGATATTCGGAACTCCAGCGCTCGAATACGCTACCTTGCGGTGATTTATAAAACTGCGAATGCAACTAAAACATTGCCACGTTGCGCTCCACGTGTATCTGTTGACGTAAACGCGGTCAGTTTGTTCTGAGTAACGCATTCAACATGTCTAAGAACGCCTTCAACAACAGAAATTAATTCGTCCCTTAGTAGTATTCTCGAGCTTCTCAAAATAATGTTAGTTTTCCTTATTTCTTTCCAAAAAGTATTAAATGGTGGAAGCGTAAACAAGAAAACTCTGGATTAACAAAATTGGATAACGTTATACCAGGTAAAATTTTTTATTGTTTTGTATGAATTTGTAAGAATATGAGTTTTTTTTTAATCTTAAATTAATTTAACTAATCATATTTTACAGCAGCATTTAGTTGGAATGGACAGTATGCAAAATATTTTCTTGAATTTATTATCGTAGAACAAAATGAAAAATGTTTAACCGAGAAAGAATTTACTTTATTCATTTTATTCTCAGCTGAAAGGTTTCGCATAATTTGTTTAGGGTTATAGTTTTGGAATTGTGCGAGCAAAGTAGCCTTGGCGAGATTTCGCGTTTTTAGTTAAACCATTTTTAATTTTTATCATGAGTGGAATAAAATGATAGTAAGATTACAGAATTCGATAAGTAAAAAGAAATAATGGTCAATCAACTGAAAAGAAAACTACCACCATATATAAACTGTGAGTACACATTTTATTTATTTTGTTCTGAGTGAATTTGAATAAATATCAGTTTTTCAATTCGATGGAAAAAAAAACGAACTTAACAACATTGACTGGACACTTTTCCTTAACCTAATTCCACATAAATGATTTAAATAACCTTTGTTACTGCAGTATCCTACTGAAATAGAAAGTATGCAAATAAATTTTCTTGAAAATATTTATCGCAGAACAGATTGAAAAATCCAGAAAGAACGTTAAGAATTTGAACAATAAAAAATAAAAGTTCGCCAAAAATCTGTTTATAGGGTTATGGTTTTAAAATTGTGTGAAAGAATAATGTATCTTGACAAGATTTCGCATATCAGGTAAATCATTTCCATGACGAATGAATTAAATGCATGATTTCTTTAGATATCCAACCATATAGTCATAGAAATAAATTATCTAGTGTTAAACGTTACTCTTGACAGTCTGCCACGTATGTGCACTATGTGACAAAAATGTCAACAAATGCCGGAAATGTTACGAAACTGAACTTAATATGTACTAATGTATAGAAAAAACGGTACAAAATGAAAATGCCGTTCGAAGCGAACCAAAACTTTATGAATTCCGAATTCAACATCGTGAAAATGGCTGCTTCAGAACAACTTACTGTGTGTTCTGCATTAACTGTTTACTTTCGTAATACTTTTTGGTTTCTAATCTCTTTCTATATGGGTCAGAATAACCAAAAGACTTTGAAAAATCTTTTCAAATGAATAAAGCGAAAAAATCATACATAACAACAAAAATCACAACAGTTTTAGCATTTTCTTCGTTACCACATGCGTTTGTTTTAGTTTTTAATTCCGCCATTAGACAGTGACTGCAGTGCCCCCTATAGTTCGTTGGAGTTGCGAATGCAAACTCTTGTCAAGATACATTATTCTTTCACACAATTTTAAAACCATAACCCTACAATCCATAGACTAATAATAAGAGTAGACAGAGCTTTCCCGGACTTGCTGATGAAAAAATTGGTTCATGGATACATCATGTGACTGGTGGAAGGCTTGGCGAAAACTTTGGCAGCATGGTTGCTAGATGGCAGGATTATCTATAGTTTGGCACTCGACATGTATTTTAAGACGTAATGTGTTTTTATTATAATTTTTTTTCCAGGTGCAGAGATGATTGAACTGTTTTTCTTTTAGTTATGCATTATTTTGACATTAGTAATTAGTTTTTGATCTCAGTTTTCAGGAACTTTTATTTCATTCGGAACTGCTACGTCAGCGTTGGCGTAAACGCAATGGCGTAAACGTTTTGCGTTAACGCAAAAATGTACTAATCGGTATCTTAAATTGATATTGTAGGTAAAAATCTTACTGTTTGTCGATTGTTTTTGGTCGCTTGCATCTTTAATTGCTTAGAGAGTTATTGAAATTGAATAAAGAAAATGCATAATACTATCTAAACAAAAAACTCGCTATATTAACAAAATATTTACAACTTAGAATAACACATTTACAAATCGGATTCCATAAAAGATCATTCTTCCGTGTTCCATCAATTTTATTTATTTTATTTCTCGCTCGCGTTGATCGTCTGTTACGATCAACGCCCGCTGTTGCTAGGATATCCACGAGTCACATGATTTGGTTTATGAGCAGCAAAAGGGTTACCATAGCTCGGTCTACTCTTATTATTAGTCTATGCTACAAACAGATTTTTGGCGAAACTCTTCCACCGATAATGACAGCTTTTGGAGAGCAATAAAGTTAAGTTGGCGCGATATTTTAGCGATAAAAATTCCAAACTTTTATTTTTTATTGTTCAAATTCTTAACGTTCTTTCTGGATTTTTCAATCTGTTCTGCGATAAATATTTTCAAGAAAATTTATTTGCATACTGTCCATTTCAGTTGGATGCTGTAGTAAGAAAGGTTATTCGGAACTCCAGCGCTCGAATACGCTACCTTGCGGTGATTTACAAAACTGCAAATGAAACTAAAACATTATTGCCACGTTGCGTTCCACGTGTGTCTGTTGACGTAAACACAGGCAGTTTGTTCTGAGTATTTATTAACGCAATCGATGTGTCTTAGTTTGCTTTCAGCTACAGAAATTAATTCGTCCCTTAGTAGTATTCTCGAGCTTCTCAAAATAATGTTAGTTTTCATTATTTCCTTAATAATTGGTGAAAGCGAAAATTCTGGATTAACAAACTTGGATAACGTTATACAAGGCAAAAAATTTTATTTTTTGTATGAATTTGTAAGAATATGGGTTTTTTTTTTAATTTTAAATTAATTCAACTTACCATATTTTACAGCAGCATTTACTTGGAATGGACAGTATGCAAAATATTTTCTTGAATATATTATCGTAGAACAAAATGAATGACCGAGAAAGAATTTACTTTATTCCTTTTATTCTCAGCTGAAAGGTTTCGCCAAATTTGTTTCGGGTTATAGTTTTAGTATAGTGCGAGCAAAGTAGCGTTGGCGAGATTTCGCGTTTTTAGTTAAACCATTTTTAATTTTTATCATGAGTGGAATAAAATGGTAGTAAGATTACAGAATTCGATAAGTGAAAAGAAATAATGGTCAATCAACTGAAAAGAAAACTACCACCATATATCCGTGAGAATTTTGTTGATGATTTGCATAACATGACACAATTAAATCGTAACTCAGAAATTAGAAAAATCGAAACAGAAAAATTTTAAATTGACCGATTCAGGAATTCGAGAGAAATAACTCAGCTACAAATGCAAAACAATAAGCGCTAACCAAGCAAGGCAAAAAAGTATCATCTTCTTTCGATAACAATTTGTAATGTCATATTGAATTTTCTAGCATTAATTGTTATTCTTGTCAGGCCACAATTATTATTTAGTTTTATCAGGAATTGATAAATATCGAATTCAACATCGTGGAAATAGCTGCTTAGAACTACGAACTACGTAGTTTGCATTAATCTTTGACGTTTGGTAATGCTTCTTGAATTCTCATTTCTTTCAACGTGGGCCAGAATATCCACAAGACTTTGAAAATTAATTTAAAAAGAAAAAAGCGAAAAAATCATACGTATGAACAAAAATCACAACACTTTTAGCATTTTCTTCGTTACCATGTGCGTTTGTTTTAGTTTTTAAGTCCGCCATTAGACAGTGACTTCAGTGCCCCCTATAGTTCGTTGGAGTTGCGAATTTAAATCATTTATGTGGAATTAGGTTAAGGAAAAGAGTAATTTTTCAGCATGGCCCTAGTGTCCAGTCAATGTTGTTAAGTCCGCTTTTTTTCATCGAATTGAAAAACTGATATTTATTCAAATTCACTCAGAACAAGATAAATAAAATGTGTACTCACAGTTTATATCAGATATTTTTGATGTTACCTGTTTCGGATGACGATTCCAAATGATGAATTATGCAAATAAAAAAAACACACATAACAAATTGCTTGTTTTGCCCAAAATGAACACGTGCAAAGCAATGTTTTAGTTTTTCGGCAGTTTTGTAAATATCCGCAAGGTAGCGTATTCGAGCGCTGGAGTTGCGAATGGCTGCAGCGTCCCCTTTATTTTATTGGAGTTGCGAATACTATTAAAAATCAATTTTAATTGTTTTATTTGCGAGCAAATAGAAACTGGCAACAAATAAAAATTTTAAATCATTGCGTTTTGTCCATAGACTAATAATAAGAGTAGACCGAGCTTTCTCATTCTTGCTGATAAAGAAAATTGGTTCATAGATGTATCACGTGACTAGTGGAAGGGCTTGGCGAAGACTTTGGCAGCATGGTTGCTAGATGGCAGCATTATCTATAGTTTGGCACTCGACATGTATTTTAAGACAATGTGTTTTCATTAAAAAAAACTTCCAGGTGCAGAGATTGAACTGTTTTTCTTTTAGTTATGAATTATTTTGACATTAGTAATAGTTTTTGATCAGTTTTCGGTAACTTTTATTTAATTTGGAGCTGTTGGCGTGAACGAAATGGCGTAAACGTTTTGCGTTATCGCAAAAATGTACTAATCGGTACCTTAAATTGAAACAGTAGGTAAAAATCTTACCGTTTGCTGATTCTTCTTGGTCGCTTGCATCTTTTATTGCTTAGAGAGTTATTGAAATTGACTAAAGAAAATGCACAATGCTATCTAAACGAAAAACTCACTATATTAACAAAATATTTACAACTTAGAATAACAAATTTACAAATCGGACTCCATAAAAGATCATTCTTCCGTGTTCCATCAATTCTATTTATTTTATTTCGCGCTGGCGTTGATCGTCTGCTACAATCAATGCCCGCTGTTGCTAGGATATCCACCAGTCACATGGTTTGGTTTATGAGCAGCAAAAGGGTTGCCATAGCTCGGTCTACTGTTATTATTAGTCTATGGTTTTGTCAGCCAACCATGAATTCGGGCCGGTGGTAGCCCGATCGGTAGAGTGTCGGATTCGGGGCCGGAGGGTCCTGAGTTCGAACCTCGATGGTCGAAGATCCACCGTCGTCATTAAAGGGGATTGGGCGACGTTAAATACGCTCGTGGTCTCAATGTCCCCCAAGTGAAACGATACGTCTGGGGGTGCCAGCACCAGGTAGCTATTAGCTCCTGGTCTAGTTCTAAATTCTCATTAACTGTTCGATCCGGTGATGGTGCTGCCATCTATCGGTATAAAAAAAATAATGGAGGCAAGGCACTTAGTATGCAGTCCTCGACATAAATACAGTTGTAGTCAGTTGTGACTCGGAATCGAATCGAACCATGAATTCGGTGATCAATCGCGTGAATAAAGGCTTAGCCATTGTTAAAATCTGCTTTAAAAAACGTTATAATTCGAATTCTATGTAACATGGAAGTTCCAAACACATTTTTTCAGACGCAGAAAAAAATCTTTCTATTTTTGTATTAAATTTTTTAAATATGTTTTCATTGCAAAAAATCACGAAAAACCTTTTAGAGGTTTTTAATTAATATCTTCGTTAATTAATGTCATCCAAAGACGCAACCTAGCTAAGAACAGTCTCGATCAACTCTTCTTTCGAACATTTTTTTTTTTTTTTTCAAAATCGGTCCATCCGTTTAGGCGCTAGAGTGCCACCGGCAGATACACAGACACGTCAAACTTATAACCTCCTTCCTCTGTGAGTCGGGGGTTAAAAATTGTGTTGTACAAGATTGTAATTTTTCGCAATGCTTTGATTTCACTCAAGCATATTTTACAATTTTTATTTCAAATGTATTATACTGAACGAAGCTTTACTTGTGCTTTTATAACCAAAATTTGGGTTAGTTTATAATTCCCCTAGATGCTCAAATCGAACTTTTTTTGGGTGGGGGGAGGAGGGAGTCATCTGGCGGAGGGAAAAGTCACATAGACAGGCCCGGTTCTATAAATTTTGGGCCCCCTGAAACAAAACCTGTAGGGCCTCTCCCCAGAATCCAGCAGTGTATATTTGTAACGTAAATAAATCTTGGTGCTAGTTTTTCTTTCTTTCTTTTTTTTTTCCGATTTTTTGGGCCGTTGGGTCCTTAAGGACGTGGGACTCTGCATACTGCGGGTACGCAGATCCACGCCTGCACATATAGATAGTTAAAAGTTAAATGGATCTGTGAGCAAAAAACTTCCTTCCTCAGAAAATTTTAAGCCTTGAATTTAAGCTTTCAAATTCTTATCGAATAACCTATTTTTTAATATGATGAAAGTCCCCGCAGAGCACTTTGGGCGCCGGGAACATTGGGTGCCGAGCATTTTGGGCGCCGGGAACATTGAGCGCCGAGTACTTTGGGCACCGGGAACATTGGGCTCCAGGAACATTGGGCGCCGAGCATTTTGAGCGCCGAGCATATTGGGTGCCAGAAACTTGAGCCCAATGTGCTCAAAGTCCTCGGCACCCAATATTTCCGGCTCCCAAAATGTTCGGCGCCCAATCGACGGCGCCTATCCCATTTCTGTACCTTCATTTGGACGCCGGGAACATTGGGCGCCCGGCATATTGGGCACTGAGCATTTTGGGCGCCGAGCACATTG
Organism: Uloborus diversus; assembly: GCF_026930045.1. Classification (NCBI taxonomy): domain Eukaryota; kingdom Metazoa; phylum Arthropoda; class Arachnida; order Araneae; family Uloboridae; genus Uloborus; species Uloborus diversus. The sequence continues at coordinate 40,135 of NW_026558711.1, forward strand.
GGCCCAATGTTCTCTGCACCAAATATGCTTGGCGCCCATTATTCCCGGCGCTCAAAATGTTCGGCGCCCAATCTTTCCATTTCGGACTATTTCGATCTACTTTATTATACATTTTTTTTCCAGGATACCTTAAATCACAGCCTTTCTAGTTTTATACTAGTAGCACACAGTCCACGACAGACTGGCGTAGTGGTTAGTCGCTGGTCTCTTACGATCAAAGGCGCAGGTTCGATCCTGGCTCCAGCCGATTGATTTTCAAGATGCAGAAAATCGTCATCGTCCATGTCGTATGATTACGCGATACGTAAAAGATCTCTCGAGTACTCGTTTGGCTTCGAGTGCTCTTGGCAAAATTAAATTCCTACTGCAGCTTCGCATCGAATAGAGCCCAGGTGCTTCCATCTGGTGGGGTAACTGGAGGCAAAATTCTCGAGGCATTGGCATCCGCCAAGAGTGAAACTACATGAAAGAATGGATGCTATATTATTGGGGAATCGCACTAGATATGCAAAAGGTGGTGACCATTACGCAGCTATATTAAAAAAATAAAAATAAAAAAATCTAACGCTGGTTGACGATTTGATATAGTTTGCCAACAAGAAAGGAACCGGTCCTATTTCTTTGTGCGCTACTCACACAGCTAACAAGACCATTTTTGCTTCTTGTCGCTTCATTCCTTCACGGTGTTGGTAAAGTTTTAGCAATACATTTTGGTGCTTTGACTAGATAACTAGACACCAGTTCGTCTATGGGTGTTGTCATTTACCAATGATACAACTGGTTGATTTCCTTATCTTTCCTTAGCTGTAAGTACTTAATCAGTTAAAATAACGATTATTCAATAATTATTCAGACTAAGATTTTTAGTTTATTAATAATAAAAAGTTAGGCAGTATTTCGTAGCAGGGAGTCAGAAATGTTTGTCTCCTTTTCTTTTAGTAAATAAGCTTTTATTATTTTTGCCATGTCGATCATCGGTGAGTGTAACAAGACTTTTATTCCTTGCCAAAAAAAAAAAAAAAAAGTTGTTCCGTTACTACTTAGACTGCTTTCTTTACTAATAATAAAGCTAAAAGTCTACGTGGATCTCTGTCTGTCTGTGACGCGCATAGCGCTTAGACCGTTTGGCCAAATTTTCATGAAATTTGGCACAAAGTTAGCTTGTAGCACGGAGGTGTGCACCTCGAAGCGATTTTTTGAAAATTCAATTTTGTTCTTTTTCTATTCCAATTTTAAGAAAACTTTACCGAGCAAAATATCACAACTTGGAATAGTAAAATTACGGAATTGTCATAACGTGGAACCGTAACATGGACGAGCCGTTTAACATAGCAAATTATCGAGAAATTCATCACCCATTATTAGTAAATATACAGGTGAACCAAATGAGCTTTTAATTTTCTACTACGGGCAAAGCCGTGCGGGTACCACTAGTATACATATAAACGGGGAGAAAAAGCATTAGGAAAGTGTGCCTACTTAGGTTTTGCAACGAACGCAAGCCATTTTTCACAGAATGTGATCGAATATAGTGCAATGCTTGCCTTCTTTTTGTTATTTATGGCTTTATTTCTAAAAAAAAAAACACTACTGTCTGACCACGGATTGTATGGAAAGACAAACACCCGTTTTACCGCCGAATTGGACGAATCTATTATTTTTTACCAATGTCAGCTTTTGAAGAAGCAGAGTCCCATTCAAATGAGCGGAATACGCGCATCAAATTTTTACTTTTCCACCGTATTCATAGGGTCATTCCATACAGATTCAACGGATGAGTGCGCTCGACCATTTTCAATTTTTTTGAAACTCATATCCCAAAATGATGCATATGAATGATGTTTAAAACCACTTTTATTTTTTCTCTAACCTTAACCCTTGATATTTTAGGGGTCATCAAAAGTGATTTTTGCAGTCAAAAATGGGACTTTTAGACCTTTGCATTTTGGCCAAAATCTATTTGAATTACATTTATGGCAGTTAATTTTACGCTTGACGTTAAAGTGCATAAGATGATAGTCTCACATGCTGAGTTACGTGGGTGTAACTTAATAATTAAAATAATGGCAACAGGTTAAAGTTCAAGGTCAAATGTAAAATTTTTGCTCATTTCAAAGGGTCATCTCGCTTAGGGGACGAAAACACAAAATGAATAAATGAAATATGGCAAAAACTAATCACTGGAGTCACACTAATTGAAAATTTGTGGGTGTAGATAGTCTATAAATTAACTACTTAAGCTGTCAATCATGTATGAACTACTCATTTATGTCCAAATATTTCTAAGTTATCAAATTAAAAAAATTTTTTTTTATACTTAAAATATGTTTTTTCAGTATAATATATTATATAGGCCATTTAAGAAAGTGCAATGAAGTTTTCACACTTTTTATTTCTGTTTTAGTGCGTAAATTAACTAGCAAAATTGCTCAATTTCAAAGACCTGTATCTTTTTTTACAAACCAAATACACAAAACAATATATAAAATGTATAGTACTTGAATGGAATATTCAATTGGCCAAGAAATTTCATTTTTAATTCCATCCCCTTTTGGTTTACAGGGGTCTAAAAATGTCATTTTTCTCAATTTTCTGATCTTTGAGAGGCTGTAATTTGTAAAGGGTAAACAAACACACAATTACAGCTATATTTTCTCATTAGTGTGACTCCAGTGATTAGTTTTCGCCATATTTCATTTTGCCTTTCCGTCCCCTAAGCGAGTTATGACCCTTTGAAATGAGCAAAAATTTTACATTTGACCTTGAACTTTAACCTGTTGCCATTATTTTAATTATTAAGTTACACCCACGTAACTCAGCATGTGAGACTATCATCTTATGCATTTTAACATCAAAGCGTAAAATTAACTGCCATAAATGTAATTCAAATAGATTTTGGCCAAAATGCAAAGGTCTAAAAGTCCCATTTTTGACTGCAAAAATCACTTTTGATGACCCATAAAAAATTAAGGGTTAAGGTTAGAGAAAAAATAAAAGTGGTTTTAAACATCATTCATATGCATCATTTTGGGATATGAGTTTCAAAAAAATTAAAAATGGTCGAGCGAACTCATCCGTTGAATCTGTATGGAATGACCCCATATAGATTCGTCTTATCTGGACGTTTGAAAATTCCATGCAATCCGTGGTTGGACAGTACTTGCTCACTTGCTGTTTGTGTGGTAGCAATTTATGTAGTTGACATTTTCATACGTTTTTCCCGCTAAATACATAAAAGCATTAGCTACTATAAATATGAAGTCAAATTCAATCACTCAAAATTTTGATGCTGAATTTTTAGATTTCAAAATATTAATTTTTTCAGTAGAAAGCACACGTTTTCAACATATGCGCATACAAGCGTAGGAGAAATAATATATGTAGAACTCTATAACAAAATTCCTCTCAAAGTATAAAGCTAAAAACTGCACATATCAAAATTTATGTCAGATAAGGAAAGTTTTATATAAAAAGTAAAGTCTCTATTTTTTTAAGATTATATTGAAATTGAAAAAAGTTTGTTTTATAAGATGTTTCGCTTTTTAATCGCTAAATAAAGTCATTAAAATTTAGAATTCAACAAAAGATTGTAGCTCTATTATCATTTGAATGTTTACTAACAATAAAACTAAAAGTTTCTCTGTTTGGATCTTTGTGATGCACATAGCACCTAGACCGTTCACCATGCTACAAACTAATTTGGCACAAACTGTGTTTGTAGCGTGGGTGGGTGCACCTCGAAGCGATTTTTGGATGATTCGATTTTGTTCTTTTTTTATTTATTTTTACCACCATTTGGTGTGGATTTATTCGCTCTGCACCGAGCGAATTACCATAACATGGACGAGCAAATTAACATAGAATATTGGCAAGAAATTCATCATCCACTGTTTGTAAATATACAGACGAACCAAATGACCTTTTAATTTTCTTCTACGGGCAAAGCCGTGCTAGTACCGCTAGTAGAGAATAAAATCGCTTGCAGCTTTTTCTGTTGCGTCGCAAATGACGCGCTTTAAATTTTCAGAATCCTTTAGTCGAAAAAGGCTGCCCAATCAATCAATGAGATCTTTATCATTGTTAAATGTACAAATAATATTTTCTGGTATTTATTTATAGAACAAAAAGCTAAACAAAGAGAAGATAAATTCAAAATCTTTGAAGTATTTTTTTTTTTTTTTAAAGATAATGATAAGCACTACTAACGTTTTACTGCCGGTGTTACAGGTTTTGCAGGCAATCTAGTTCAATTTCTCCTGTAGGTCAGGTCCTCATATTAAACACTCTTTATATGATGAAATGTCGTCTTAATATTATATCTTGTAAGTAAGTGATATGATTCATCGTTTCAAAAGTGACAATTTCTTTTAATTATTATCTTAAAAGTCGATTTTCGCCATTCCTTATTAATTCTCTAGCAGTTACTTTTCAGAAAAATGCATTGTATTAATCATGCGAAATCTATTTATATGCTATATTTGATGCGCCTCCAAAAAGTATGTTTTTTAGGGTTTCCAATCCCAAAATCCCGATCCCGAATCCCACTAGGTTCTGCATGATATTTAACGGGATCAGTCTCGCGGATTTCTGGTCCCGCGATTTTTTTCCACTCAAACGTTTACCAACTTTTGCCGCTCATAAAACGACTATTTTCACAAGCATTATCTGTAGTTTGAATCAACTTCTTCGTACATTTGCAAGAAGAGGGAGAAAAACTCTGTCTCATATGATGAACTGTTATATACAATTTAAGAACACAGTAAAAATAGAGCATGTTTTTTCAGAGTAAATTGATATTCTTATTCGAGGTTTCATTTTCATTCGGTCAGCAATTGAGAAAATGCGTTCAATTTGAAAGCATTTTTGAAAACCATCACTAAAATTTAAACTGTAGAACATTACGTTTTAGACAAAATAGCAAAAATTGTATTAGTGATTGCTAACGAGCTTCTCAAAATAATGTTAGTTTTCATTATTTCTCTATAAAAAGTGAGATCATTGTCGTAAATGGCGAAAGCGTAAACGCAAGAAACTCTGGATTAACAAACTTCGCATTTGCTCTGTTCGATGCATTTTTTTGGAAGAAGATAACGTTATACCAGGTAAGTTTTTTATATTATTATTACTGTTTTGTGTGAATTTGTAAGAATATGGTGTTTTTTTTTTTTTTTTTTTTTTTTTAAATCTTAGCTCGAAAGAAGGATTTTATAACATTAGCAGAATAATTAGGGCTTTCTTCTCCGCCTAGTTTAAAAATAATTAATTTAACTAACCTAATTTTACTGCAGCATTTAGTTGGAATGGACAGTATGTAAAATATTTTCTTGAATATATTATCGTAGAACGAAATGAAAAATGTTTAAGGTTGAGAACTCTAATCGCCAAAATAGTGGGATTATAGTTTAGGGTTATAGTTTTAGTATTGGGCGAGCAAAGAACACTTGACGAGATTCCGCATGTCAGTTGTAAAGCATTTTTATTTTTTATCATGTGTGTGTTAAAATGTTAGAAAGACAACAGAATTCGATAAGTTTAAAGAAATAATGGAAGATCAATTAAAAAGAAAACCACCACCATGTATCCGTGAGAATTTTATTGATGATGCATGACAGAATTAAATCATAATTCAGAAATTAAAAACATACGAAACAGAAAAAAATATAATTAACCGATTCGGAAATTTGAGAAATATCTCAGATACAAATGTAAAACAGCTATAGTGCTAGCCAAACAAGACAAAGAAGTTTCATCTTCCTCTTTTGATAACACTGGTAAACAAAGGTTTTGTTACATGAAATACAGTGGCTCCCAAAAGTGTTCGTACAACTACGACTTTCAATGAAATAGGCCTCTATCCATTGGTTAGAATTAATATTTCGGAATAAGTATTTAATTATAAAAGCTATGATCAATTTTCAACAAAACTACAAGATTTTTTTTTTTTTTTTAAATATTACAACATAATTTTTAAAAAATCAAAAACCAAATAGTGCCGGAAATTTTATCTCACAAAAGTCTTCTTACACTTTAAAAACTGTTTATATATTATTGAATAATCTAACTTTTTATTAAGTTATTATTTAATAGAATATAATGCAGTATCAACAACACCTTTTAAACGTCTGGGAATAAATTTTATTCTTTTTTTTTGCGTAATTTTTGAGAAAGTATTCAACTACACTTCGAGAGTTTTACTGTTTCTAGCTCTATTTTCGTTTCAAAGCCGTATCTTCGTAACCTAGCCTCCAGATATCTCTAAATATGTTACACTGAGTTCAAATCTGAAGATTGAAGGAGTATTTTCTAAACTTTAGGAAAAGTTTTGAGGCACTAGACGCAAAGGTTGAAAACCGTGTGCTTCTTATCGTTATCTTGATACAAAAAAACAAAGTTGTTTCCGATAACTAAATTTTTGGCTAAGAGTTTAAAATTGGTTTTTAAAATATTTAAATGAACATCATGATTCATAATTTCACCAAAAAATTCCAAACAACCAAGTCCAGATGCGGATATGCACCCTCACACAAGAACACCTTTACCGTCCTGATTAACTGGTCCAACTAAGTACTTAAGATGAAGTTCCTAATTTTTTCTTCTACTTACAATTATACAACAATTTAACCAAAAATGTTGAATTCATTTTTATCTGTGAGTAAGATGTAATTTCAAAACGTTTTGAGCTTATTTATCATTGATTTTGCGACAAAAAGGGTAAGCTTTCTGTTTTTCGCACGGTGAAGAAAATCTCTGCGGGAAGAGGTTCCATTTAATCCAGCTAATCAGAGAACTTGACGAACAATTTTCGGCGAAAATTAAGTTTAAAATATTTCATTAAATTTTGCAAAAATTTTTACAGCACTCAAATGAGTATTTTTCATAATTTTTTTAACTGAATATCCGAGCACGCTCTATGAACTTTGTCGGTCGACCTTTTCTTAAAGCATTTTATCAAGCACTTTACTATTCGCAGCTCCAGCGCTCGAATACGCTACCTTGCGGTGATTTACAAAACTGCCGAAAATACTAAAACATTGCCACATTGCGTTCCATGTGTGTCTGTTGACGTAAACACAGGCAGTTTGTTAGGGTATTTATTAACGCATTCGATGTGTCTTAGATTGCTTTCAGCAACAGAAACTGTTTCGTCCCTTAATGGTATTCTCGATCTTCTAAAAATAATGTTAGTTTTCATTATTTCCCCCTAAAAAGTGTGATGATTGTCATAAATGGCGAAAGCGTAAACACAAGAAAACTCTGGGTTAACAAACTTCGCATTTGCTCTGTTCGATGTATTTTTCTCTTTTTTTTTTTTTTTTTGAAAGAAGATAACGGAAAACCAGGTAAGTTTTTTAAATTGTTTTGTGTGAATTTCTAAGAATATGGGCTTTTTTCAATCTTAAGTTCGAAAGAAGAATTTGATAACATAAGCAGAAGAATTAAGGCTTTCATCTCCGACTAGTTTAAAAATAATTAATTTAACCAACCTAATTTTACTGCAGCATTTAGTTGGAATGGGCAGTATGCAAAATATTTTCTTGAATATATTATTGTAGAACGAAATGAAAAATGTTTAACGCTGAGAATTTTCCTCGCCAAAATAGTGGGATTATAGGTTAGAGTTATAGTTTTAGTATTGTGCGTGCAAAGAACATTTGACGAGATTTCGCAAGTCAGTTAAACCATATTTACTTTTTATTATGAGTGGAATAAAATGGTAGAAAGATTACAGAATTCGATAAGTTTAAAGAAATAACGTTATATCAATTGAAAAGATAACTACGACTATATATCCGTAAGAATGTTGTTGATGATTTGCATGGCATGGCATAATTAAATCATAACGCAGAAATTAGAAAAATACGAAACAGAAAAATTTAAAATTAACTTATTAGGCAATTTGAGAAAAATAACTCAGCTACAAATGCAAAACAATTAGCGCTAGCCAAGCAAGGCAAAGAAGTATCATCTTCTTTTGATAATAATTCTTAATGTCATATAATTAAATTATCTAGTATTAATTGATATTCTTGTCAGGTCACAATTATTATTTAGTTTTATCAAGAATTGATAGATATCGAATTCAACATCGTGGAAATGGCTGCTTATAACTACGAGCTACGTAATTTGCATTAATTTTTGACGTTTAGTAATGCTTCTTGATTTCTCATCTCTTTCTACGTGGGCCAAAATATCCTCAGGACTTAAAATATTGATTTAAAAAGGATAAAACAAAAAAATCATACATACGAAAGAAAATCACAACGCTTTTAGCATTTTCTTCGTTACCACGTGCGTTTGTTTTACCTTTTTCGTCCGCCATTACAAAGTGGTTGCAGTTCCCCCTATATTTTGTTGGAGTTGCGAATAGAATGGAGTAAATTAATTAATTTAGAGACCCTTCAAACCAATTTACCGCTACTGTGAGGAACAAAAATCAAATTTCGAATGATGTTTGTGTTTTTTTACGAATACCAGCCATTTTAAAGTAATAAGCACAATATTAAGGAATAAATAAACAAAAAATTAAAGCCAAATGACTTTACAGTGTCAACACAATGCAAAAATAATAAAAAAAAATGACATGTGATAATTTAACCATTTTACGAAAATGTTTCAGTGCACGATAACTTTCGTGGCGTATTTTTTTCTCTGTCTCTTCGTTTTTTGTCAAGTTTTAAAAATAAAACCAGACAATGTTTGGAACAAACTACAGGGTTTTATTTAGAATGACATAGGAATGATGTGAAAAAATATTGGACTTTATATTCGAATTCAGTTTCGCGTTATTTTGGTTTTACTAAAAAAATTCAAAGTGTACGAACACTTTTGGGAGTCACTGTATTTATAGTGTTCTTATGGCCACAATGAAAATGAAGTTCCATCAAGAATTGATAAATATCAAAATCAACATTAGGGAAATGGCTGCTTACAACTACGAACTACGAAATTTGCGTTAATTTCTAACGTTAAGTAATGTTTATTGAATTCTCATTTCTTTCTACGTAGGCCAGAATATCCACAAGACTTAAAAAATTAATTTAAGAAGAATAAAATAAAAAAAATCATGCATACAAACAAAAAATACTAGGCTTATTAGCATTTTCTACGCTACAGCGTGCGTTTGTTTTACTTTTTTCATCCGCCATTAGACGGTGGCTGCAGTGCCCCCTATACTTTGTTGGAGTTGCGAATATAAGGGGCGACCCCTGGACAAGAAAAGATGGGCATCACTGAACTACGTAAAGAGGTAGCCATTTCAGAATTTCAGGAAAGCAAAAAAGACGCAAACGCACTGCGATTCACGAAATAATTAGGACGATCACTAGGGTGAATCGAAAATTTTTAAAAACCAAATTTTAAATCCTATCTATGTGGAAAAGACGTTTCATAATATACAGATTCATGAAAAAACTGAATAAAAAACTAAATTTTAAATTAAGAACTGCCACAAGAGAGATGAATTTTAGAAATTTGAAGCTTTTTTTTTTTTGACAAAAAGCCGAAGTCAATTCGCAACTCCAATAAACTACAGGGGGCGCTGCAGCCATTGTCTAATGGCGTTTGAAAAAGGTAAAACAAACACACGCCGTAACTTATAACTTGCTTTGACGCTTGGTGAATGACAGTAATTTTTCATTGTGTTTGTGAGAAGCTTTCTTTTCTATTCTTTTTCTATTCTTCTAAAATTACATTACATCATAAACTGTTTGAAGCCTGTAATTTACCCCAAAGAAAAAACGGGAATGGAATGTTTTACCTTTTTCTTTAGTATTGTTAATCACCGCAAGGTAGCGTATTCGAGCTCTGGAGTTGCGAATAGATTTTAATTTTTTTTAGAACCGGTGTACAGGTATCCCTCGTATAACACGGTTAATTCGTTCCGTGAGTATCGAAACCGTGTTATACGTGATTTTTTTCATAAATAGTTTCTTTACGTATTTATTAACCTTATTAATCACGTACATATCATAAATCATGTCAATGTGTACCGTGTTATATCGAAACCGTGTTATACGAGACCTTGAAATAATGTAAATCAAGGAATGTGTACCGTGTTATTTTGAAACCAAGTCCTTAACGTGAAAATTTTATAACAGCCGAAATTTCTGCTCAATAGAACATACAAGCGAAAACTGGCTACCAGAACTTACCAAGACCCACTGGTTTAAAAATAAGTTGTAATAAACGATAAAACTTAATTATTTTACATACCTTAAATTAAAACTGTTATTCACAACAATAAAAAAACTTTATCAACTTTCTTTACTACGAACAAAGCGCATTCTATAACGAAAAAAAAAAATCTGAGCTTTTCCATTCGCAACTCCAATAAACTATAGGGGGCACTGCAGTCACTGTCTAATGGCGGATGAAAAAGGTAAAACAAACGCATGCCGTAACTTATGACTTGCTTTGACGCTTAGTGAATGACAGTAGTTTTTCATTGTGTTTGTGGAAGCTTTCTTTTCTATTCTTCTGAAACTACATTACATCATAAACTGTCTGAAGCCTGTAATTTACCCCCCCCCCCAAAAAACGCGTGGAATGGAATGTTCTTTTTTTCTTTAGTATTGTTAATTACCGCAAGGTAGCGTATTCGAGCGCTGTAGTGGCGAATAGCAATAAGAAGGCAAGGCGCCTGGCACGCAGTCCTTCGTTATCTGAAAGGGGCCAGAGGCTCCTGGAATAGTAATAGTAATAGAATAGCAATAAAGTTTGTCTGACGACCAAATGGCACGATCTCGAGGGTCACGGATTTGGACAAAATTCTAGATATACAGTGGCTCCCAAAAGTCTTCGTACACCTACGACTTGCAACGAAATAGGCCCCAATCCAGTGGTTAGAATTAATATTTCAGAATAGGTGTTTAATTATAAGATCTATGATCAATTTTCAACAAAACTACATGAAAAGATTTTAAAAAATATTAAAACTTGATTTTTTAAAAAGCAAAAACCAAAAAATGCCGGAAATTTTATCTCACAAAAGTCTTCGTACACTTTATAAAATATCTATATATTATTGAATAATCTAACTTTTGATTAAGTTATTAATTAGTAGAATATCATACAGTATTCATAACACCTTTTAAACCTCTGGGAATAGATTTCATTCTTTTTCTTTCTTTTTTTTGCGTAATTTCTGAGTAAGTGTTCAATCACACTTCGAGTTTTACTGTTTCAAGCTCTATTTTCATTTTAAAGCCCTATTTTCGTAATCTAGCCTCCAGATATCTCTAAATACGTTACAATAAGTTACAATCTGGAGATTGAGGGGGTATTTTCTAAACTTTAGAACAATTTTCGAGGCACTAGACGCAAACGTTGAAAACCGTGTGCCTTATCGTTATCTTGATAAAAAACAAAGTTGTTTCCAATAACCAAATTTTTTGCTAAGAGTTCAAAATTGTTTTTTAAAATATTTAAAGGAACAGCATGATTCATTATTTCATCAAAAAATTACAAACTACCAAGTCCTGATGCTGATATGCACCCTCACACTAAAACACCTCCACCGTCCTGATTAACTGATCCAAATAAGTTCTTAAGATTAAGTTCCTAATTTTTTCTTCTACTTACAGTTATACAGCAATTCAACCAAAAATGTTGAAATAATTTTTATCTGTAAGTAAGACGTGATTCGAAAACGTTTTTAGCTTATTTATCATTAATTTTCAGACGAAAAGCATAAGCTTTCTGTTTTTCGCACGACCAAAAAAAATTCTGCGGGAATAGGTCCCACTTAATCCAGCTAATCAGAGAACTTGGCGAACAATTTTAGGTGAAAATTAAATGTAAAATGTTTCATTTAACTATGCAGAAACTTTTACAGCACTCAAATGTGTATTTTTCATAAAGTTTTTAACTTTAAATCTCCGATTACGTTTTGTCAACTTTGCCGGTTGATCTTTTCTTACCTTGTTTTCGGTCCGATTCCTTTCTTTAAAGCATTTTATCAAGCACTTTACTATACAAACAAATAAATTAACTAATTTAGAGACATTTCAAACCAATTTACCCTTACTGTGGGGAAAAAATTCAAATTTTGAATGGTGTTTGCGGTTTTTTACGAATACCAGCCACTTTACAGTAATAAGCACAATATTAAGGAATAGATAAACAAAAAATTGAAGCCAAATGACTTAAGAGGGTCAACACAATGCAAAAATATGAATAAAACAGCATATGATAATTTTAATCATGAATTTATTCGAAAATATTTGAGTGTACGATGACTTTTGTGGCGTGTTATTTCTCTGTCTCTTCGTATTCTGACCCATTTCAAAAAGCAGATCCGTCAATATTTTGAAAAAAAACCATTGGGATGTATTTAGAATGACATGGGAATGATGTGAAAAAATTTTGGACTTCATATTCGAATTCAGTTTTGAGTTATTTTGGTTTTACTAAAAAATTTCAAAGTGTACGAACACTTTTGGGAGCCACTGTAGGTCCATTGTTCCAGCTTGGTGGTTCAAAAAGAAAATAATATTTATACTAATAATAATAAATAAATAAATTGTTCTCAGAAAAGATCGTTCTTTTGATTAGTAAATATTTGCTTACAAAATTGTACAAGAATGCTAATTCAGTTTTTATTTAACTTCCCCGGTAGTTAAAGTACTACAAAAATGAGAGAAATACATGACTAATTTGGACTTCATTGATATCTTGCTCACCCCCTCCTCTCTCTTGACTGATATATTTAAATTTAGTTTATTTTTCGTTGTTTATTTAATTACACTGACTCACGCAAAAGATGACGAAAATCAACTTAGAACGGAAATAATGCCTGTTTTTGTTTAATTTCACTTGCATACCAAATTTTTGTATGAATTCTTGCATTACTTCTTAGCTGCCATATAAAACGAGAAAAAGTATTCTGTGCGCCATCCTTTTGAGCTGATTAAAGCCAAAAATAAATAAGCAACTCGCTCTTTAAGATATACCTGTAGACCAAATTTTGTCTGAATCTTTGTATTACTTCTTGAGATATATAAGTCACAAATAATGAAAAAGAAATGAAAAAAAATATAACATTCAATTGCTCCACCCTCTGATGTTCTTGGCCCCGGCATTTGCACCCTGCTGCTTTCTAACATTTTATTTGATCCCGTTCATCATTTCTTGAGAAATGTCAATCACGCATATCGATGAAAACGTTCACTTGCTCCACTATCTTGAACAAGTTGACGCAAAAAACCACTCAGCCCTAAATCATATGTGGGAACTTGTGGGTACCAAATTTCGTTCGAATTGTTACAACAGGGTTTGTGGTAGAGTGGCCGCAAAAAATCGGTCACGCACACGCCACACACACACATTATCCTTGAAGAAAGGTTCAAAAGAATTCAGCGCACGTCAGAACTGAACGCTGTCAGAACATTTTACAACTGGTAGATAGCGAGTCACAAGAAATAAGATAACGTAAAAAAGGAAAGTGCATTTGTTTGTATACTATTTATTTGCTGAAAAACTGCCGAGAGTTACGAATCAAAACGGGAATTTTTTTTTTTTTTTGAATTTATCAAGGTGATATCAAGGTTATATCATTTAGTCCAGTCCTATTTTTAACGGAGACCTTCATTAAAGGCAGTTACCATTCATTCGTAAATTTGATAATAGACACCGTTTTTGTACATTTACATTTTTCGTACCAATTGAATGAGCCAATTTTGAACAGGCGATCTCCTAGACTGGCGAAATTTTGAACCTGCGACATTTTGGGCCGGCGATATTTTAGACCGGCGACATTTTGGCCCCGCGAAATTTTGGACCGGTGACATTTTGGGCCTGCGACATTTTGGACCGGCGACATTTTGACCGCGACATTTTGTCCCGCGATATTTCGGTGGCGACATTTTGACCCCAAACCATGTGTGTGTGTGTGTGTGCGTGTCATTGCTCCTACCTACCACAGGAACAGTGAGACAAACGTACATTTCGTTTTTATTTATTTTTCCCCCCTCGTTTTTGTGAATTCGTAGTTTTTTTCCAGATCAACTTTTACAGGAGGGGAGACCGGTGTTATTTGTTACACGGGGTAAGTTGTTACATTCGAATTTAAAAGTAACTGCCAGGAGAAACTGACTTTTCTTGCAGTAGATGCTTACACTCGCCCATCTGCATTCCCTGACAATCACTGGAATGCTTGTGAAAATTGTAATTCGGACAATGATAATGATGATGATAGTTTATTAGAATAAGCCATTAATGAAGTAAATTTGTAAAGCCAAAAAGTTTTTGATTTTTAACGTGGTTAAGAATTTTTAAAATTTAACAGAATAAACCAGAAAATGCGTAAAATTCATTTTTATTACTAAAATATATCTCATGTAACAACTAACCCCATATACTGTAACAACATGTCCCGTAGTGGGGTAAGTTGTTACAATTTACATCTATTCAAAAAACTTAAAATATTTTGGAGTAGTGGATTCTAATCATTTTTTAAAAATATGTTATGAATTTTAAACAATCTTGATGCATTTTAAAGTTTCACGCGTGTAAATAATTGAAAAAGTTTAGTGTAAAAAATTGTAACTAACTCCGGTCTCCCCCTACCTATAACAGGGATAAATATTGCACCATTTGAAAGAAATTGATTTCTGTGTTTTTTAATAACAAATAATGTCATTGAATTTTGTGTCTCATTATACCCTCTGTTCCCCTACTTGTTGTTTGAGAGGTGGAATAATTAATACGCGTTTTTGTGCTTTTTTCTGCCATTTTGTTCAAAAGACATGTAATTTGTTTCTCATGTAACAGATTTGAACCCCCCTCGATTTTACCTGTGGCCCACGTTGAGAAACTCTGCTTTAGACTTTAGAACATTGCTGAAAGAAAAGTATCGAAATGCCTACTTTATAGATAAAAAGAAGAGTTAAATGAGCGGTAAAAATGCCAGGGTCAATAAATGGACGCCGGAAAATACGAACTCTAAAAAGTTTAAGTTCAGAGGTCAATATACTTGCTGTGATGTCATGCGACCTGTTTCAGCTTTGAAGTTGTTTCCTGTTATTCTGAGACAAGTATTCATTGTTAGTTTGCTCCTCATTGGATTCGGTGATGTTCCAGCGCTCTGTCGGCAAAGGTAATCATTCACAGTTAACACTTTTTCATTCTTAAAAAAACAGACTTTCGAGTTTAACTGCAAAAAAGTTTCACTTTTAGAGTAACAAAAATTTAAAAAGCTTAAAAGTATGATAATTTTGTAAAGAAATGTGTTAATATATGTAATTTCTTTCTTTTTTTCAAAAGAAAGTTTAACAAAAAAAAAAAAAAAAAAACTTCAGTTCTATAAGAATTATTTAGCGAAAAAGAAAATAATTTAAAGAAGAAAAACATTCCGTAAGTTTCACTGTTTCTAAAAGATTTACAAATATTACTCGACATACAGAACCGAAATTGTATGTGATGCTTGCTGTCGGCACACTTTTGAACTAGTTTCAGTTTATTGAGAAAAAATGTGATGTACCTACTACTTTTAAGTGATACATTTCACATCATTGATAATTTGTGAAAGTACGATTTACTTACTCAAATAACGCCCGGGATTTTTTCTATTCATTATTATTTATCTTTTGCTTTTCACAATTTCGTTTCATAATGTCATGATTAATAATGTCATAGTGTGTAATTGTATTACTGTAATTGTTACATAATTTCATAATGTATACTTCTGTCCGCATGAGTAATTACATGTATTTTTTGTGTAAACTTAAAAACAAGTCGCCTTACCAGCTGGTTCACCTGTATACTAATTAACATGTCGTCAACTCAGAGCAACAGTAAGATATCCTAGTGTTATTTCTGGGATTAGATATCTTACTGTTGCTCTGAGGCGACGATGTATTGGTTTATCACTCTGATTTCGGCATAGGGGGAAAATTGAATTTTCTTGAAAAATGGTTTATTTGATGATCAGAATAGATTTTGGCGGCAGACGTTTGTGTTTCAAGCAAGTAAAAATCTCTGGGTAGCAATTTAAAATTTTATTAAGGAAAGCCGAAATAGGGAGGATTTTTTGGAACTTCAATTTTGAAAAATTTCGTCGTTTCCTTCTCTCTTTATCACATCTCACTCCCTGTGGAATGTGCAATTTTACAATAATGGTAAGAAATAGGAATGGTGTAGTATAGTCGATCCGAACGGACAACCTTACTCGGTTCGAAAAGCAGTGAAAACATGAAAATGGATCAGTGACCAGTGAAAAAAAAATTTTTTCAAAATAAGTAGTTCTGTCCAGACATAAAGGGCTTACTTCCCTGCCCGTTTACAGAGGAACTCGGTAATAACGAGCCCTGATTTAACGAGAACCCGGATTTAGTGAGGAAATCAGATATACTTGGTTGGTACAATGTTAAGTCTATGGGAGCATAATTCGCTTTTACCGAGCAATCCCCGTTTTTTTACATATATATCTTCTTTACTAATAATAAAGCTCAAAGTCTCTCTGTTTGCAGGATGTCTGTAGGATGTCTGGATCTCTGTGACGCGCATAGCACCTAGACCGTTCGGCCGATTTTCATGAAATTTGGTACAAAGTTAGTTTGTAGCATAGGGGTGTGCACCTCGAAGTGATTTTTTGAAAATTCGATTTTGTTCTTTTTTTATTTCAATTTTAAGAACATTTTCCGGAGCAAAATTATCATAAAATGGACGAGTAAATTACGAAATTATCATGACGTGGAATTAGAGAGCGAATGAACATAGCCAATTGGCGGGAAATTCGTCATCCATTATTTGTAAATATACAGGCGAACCGAATGACCTTTTAATTTCCAACTACGGGCAATGCCGTGCGGGTACCACTAGCAGTAAATAAGCACCGTCCTAAATAAGTAGATAAAAGCGCCTCGATGGTAAAATTATAACCCATCGCGGAGTTGCATTAGTAGCATCAAATAAATTCTTCTGTAAAAGTGTTATTTATAGTTTCACATGAAACACTTGAATGAAATTTATTCTGATGTTTCAGAGCACTGATAAAGAAGACACAATGTCAAAGCGTCTCACTGAAAAGTCCGAAGAACCGACCAGGTGAGGTTTTCTCTTAATAAATCTTTTTACGTGAACATTTCGACCGTATTCATATGAAAATAAAACTTGCTCGGTATTTAATACAGTTGAACTCTCTTAATACGATCACGTTTAATACGAAATCACGGCTAAAACAAACATTTCGTTCATTAAGTTTGGTTTTCCATCCAATTACATTAAAAATTTCCCGTACAATGCGTACATTAAATTGAAAGTATCGGCTAAAACGAACAAAAATTTCTGGCTTTACTTAAAACGTTCATGGTTGAATATTGTAATTTTTCTTTTTTAGAAATTTTCAACACTTTGTTAGGTAGTAGAAGTCCCATTGTATATCGAGATGAAAATATTAAATATTTTGCATAGAAAATAAAGCCTCTACATTTGTTTACCTGTGGACATTTCAATTTACTCGAATATAAAGCTGTTTATCTACCATTGCGGATTGCAACCTATTCTGTGTTGTTGATTACCATCTTCCTTTTTCAAAATTTTAAATAAACTTTCATTTATAAGAAATATGGGATTTTTTTCTGAATGCACTAACAGTCAGGTTACAATGTGTGCATTAGTAGTAATATTTTAAAATATAGTTAAGCATCCTTTCGTTTTTTCACTGTATCACTCATTTATGGTTGTTACAAATAACGGCTAATCTGAATAAATTCGCGTATTTTTGACATTTCGTATTAACAGAATATATTACATTACTCAGTTCAACTGTAGTTGAAAGAGTTTTTTTTTTTTTTTTTTGGCGTTACAAAAAAAAAAAAAAAAAAAAAAAAAAAAAAAGCGGAAAATCCAAAAAGCTCTTAAAATGTGGGGCAAATAAGATGAATCTTTTTTTTTTTTGTTTAAAAACGATTGTATTGGACATAAACGTAACACAAACAGTAAAAATATATGCAGTACGTTTTTCAAAAATTCATTGTATTTTATGCACCAAAGCACATGAAAACAGTAAAGAAAAAGTTGCGGAACATGGGGCAAAGTGAAATAGCGGGGCAAAGAGCAATGGTGAAATATTTAATCTGTTTTTAACTATGTTGTACCGTATGTACTCTATTCCAGTTAGGAAAAAAATACCGGCTAAGATTAAAGCATTTGGCAATGCAGGCAATTTTAAAAAATTGATACTCATATTGTAACATTTTGTTGTACGTCAAAAATTATTTTTGTTACTATAAATGATAAAGTTTTTGTTATTAACATTTTAAATATTTTTTGAGACCTCTTTATATTCAATGCAGTATTAATTTTGTTAATATTAAGCTTATTTGTATTTTTTTTTTTTGAAATGTACAATTAGTAATGTATATACTGGGCAAAATAAAATATTTTATTTAATTTACTCGCTCAATGATTTATATAAATCACTTACGTTTTCATTTATTAATTAATTCATGTGCGTTCCTTCATTTAATAATCCACTTATTTATTTATTCATTCACTTATTTTCTTATTCATTCATTATTTTACCTGCTCATTAATTTTTCTTCATGTATTAATTGATTTATTCACTTAATTATTCGTTTTTCGTTTCATTATTTTTTCAATTATTCATTCAACCTTTCATTTACTGATTCTTTTGATCAAAAATATGTTTTATAATCGAATAGATAATATTTCATTAGAAAAATATTTCATTTTTTACTTTGTCCCATGAAAAAAAGGGTGACATTTTTCACTTTTACTTGAAAACTCAAATTTACTGCCAAAAATAAAAAAATAGTTTCAATGCAAGTTTTATTATAAAATACAATGTTCTTTCTTTATGTACTGTAATTTTCGAAAGAAATTTCCGATTTGTTCATTTTGAAAAAATTCAGTCACCTTAACCATTTCACTTTGCCCCACATTCTCCTATTTACGACATCACTCAGGTAAGCTAATATATTTTCTAAATTACAACCCAATCGACAAAGCAAAATGTAAAACAAAAGGAACAATTTTTAAATTTTTTCTTGTTTATTACTGCGAAAACATTTTCTAAATTCATGAATGCATCTTTTTAACATCTGTTTTTCAGTCCACTGAGCCCATCTTGCCTATAGTAGGCCGTTAACGTGTTATAAAGCCGTTTCGTGAGTTATTGGCGCTTATGCGTTGGGCTCTTCTCCACTTTCACCTTACTGTTCTCTTTTCCCATCGCTTTACTTGCGATTGCTTAATTTGTCAGTAAATTGTGAACTGTCCAACCACGGACTGTGTGGAATTGTCAAACGTCTAGTTAAGACGAGTCTATCTGAATGAGGGGGGGGGAGTAAAATTTTGATGCGCGTGTTTCGTGTTACTCTCATTTGAATGAGACGAATTTTTTTTTTTTTGGAAAATTAAGAAAGTTTAAACATTAGCACCGTTTAGTTTAGTTTGTGTGATTACGAGAAAATAAAATTCATTTATTAATATATATATATATATATATATATATACTTTTCTAGAAAAAGTTCTAAAGTATTCAAAACTTCACGTTCGGCATCCTCAACAACAGAACTACATCAAGCTATTTTAAGTGAAAATTTAAGTGCTGTCTCTGCAATTCTACGCAGCCGGAGCAGTATAATTGATGCAAAAGACGCCCATGGATGCACAGCATTGCACTTGGCTGCTGGATGTGGGCTGGAAGGATTCAAAATCCTACTAGACTCAGGCGCAGATACCAGTCTTCAAAATCAACGTGGTTTCACACCTCTACATTTCGCTCTGTACTATAGGAGGGAAGACGTAGCGAGTGTTCTTGCTCACTCTAACAGCGAGCACGACCTGCAAGACAAAGATGGGAGGAGTCCCTTGCATTGGGCTGCATTGCGAGGATACGCTGGAATAGTCAGGAAGCTGCTGGACTCAGGCGCCAACACTCGTGTTCAAGATAGATGCGGCGAGACACCCCTGCATAGTGCACTGTATTGGGAGAACGAAGAGGCCGCAACAGTCCTCGTGAATTTTGACAATAAAATCGACCTCCAAGACGTTGATGGAATGAGTCTCCTACATTGTGCCGTAGATGATGGATATGTGGGAATAGTGAGGAACTTGCTGGATGCTAGTGCGAATGTCCATCTTCAAGATCGCGATGGGTACACTCCCCTTCACTACGCTTTCGCTCGGAAAAGGCTGGATGTAGCGAAAGTTCTCCTGGATTACGACAGCACAGTAGATTTTCAAGACGAAAATGGGTTTAGTCCTTTACATTGCGCCGTAACTCATGGACATCTGGAAATCGTAAAGCAGTTGCTGGACGCCAGCGCTAATACTCGTCTCCTAAGTGTAGCTGGTCAAACTCCATTACACCACGCTCTGGAATTCGGGAATGAGGATGCTGCTAGAATCCTTGCCAATTTCGACTGTGTAGGCAACACTCAGGATAAACGTAAGAGGACATCATTACATTGGGCTGCAATAAAAGGATATGCAGGAATTACGGAGACGCTGCTGAACTCAGGTGTCGACACACGTCTTCAAGATTATAATGGCCAAACTCCACTGCATTGCGCTCTGTCTAAGAAAAAAGAAGATGCAGCAAGAGTCCTCGTGAATTTCGACAGTAACATCGACTTTCAGAACCTAGATGGTCGAACTCCATTACATCTTGCTGCATCTCAAGGATATGTAAAAGTTGTGACAAAGCTGCTCGACGCAGGTGCAAATACACGTCTGCAAGATCTGTTTGGCAATACGCCATTGCATGTTGCTCTGTATTCGCGACAGGAAGCTGCAGCAAAAGTGCTTGTGGATACGGATGGTGAAAATGATCTCCCAAATAGACATGGATGCACTCCCTTGTATTATGCTGCTAGGGAAGGATACGCTGAGATAGTGAAGTGGCAATTGTTCTGCGGCGTGCGTCCGCATTTGAAAAGTAAGGAACAAAAGTATCCGTTGGAAGTTGCTCCGGTTAGAGATAAGGAGAATATCGCGAAGATGATTCTTTCCGCAATCGCCTTGACGGATACTACGATCAATTGGCAGGATCTGGATCTCAAGCAGCATGAAGTGCAGTCCAATGAGAAGTTTCTGGCTGAATGTCAGACTGAGCTAAAGCAAATGATGTGAACAAAAGTTCATGGAAGCACCATTTCTTGCCACGATCTTACAAAAAGACGAGTGAATAAAGTGGCAGTGTACCTCAGGAACGAGGACATCAGAAGATATTGGGAAAATGCGACTAAGGATTTTCCAATCTACAAGGAACTGATTGCTTTCAAAATGAAAAGAGCTGAGGAGTGGAAGACCTTAACTGAGCAGTGTGTGGACTCCTTCACCACCCTGTCCACAAAATTGCCTTCTCTGCCACAATTATGCATTGAAATCATATTGTCATACGTGAGTGAACGAGACAAGCGAAAATTTATCCAAGACTTTGAATTTAGTGACAAAAATGAGTGACCATCTTTTTTTCTGGTATGACAAACGTGTTATGAGCTTTTCCTGCTTCCTATCATATTACATTACTCAAAAAATGTCAGAAACATTGTGTGTGAAGATCCCTGTGACTGTCCAACGTGTCAAAAATTATGCAAAATTAATGTTTTAAAAAGTTGGGAGATTTTTTTAAATATTTGTTATTTTTCATATGAATTGATAAAACATTTACATATATAGCGTTATTTTTATTTTTTTTTATTTATTTTTTAATTTTGTCGTATATTTTTTAACGGGTAAAATAGTGCAGAGTATTATTTGCACAAATAAAGTTGAAAAATAAATATATAAGCAAAAGGCACAATTTATGATTGTTCTAGCACAAATGAGTCTAAGCATTTTAACTGCAATTAATAGTGAATGATGTATTTTTTAAATTCTATTAGTTATACATTTTCAGGAGAAAAAAAAACTAGTTCGGTAAAGTTATGAGTTTGTACTTACAAAAAAAAAAAAAAAAAAAAAAGGAATTTCAGACCGACAGGAAGAACTCTTCAATGACAGTTCATCAGATTAATAATCATTGAAGATAAGAGTTCCGAAGTTTTGCAACTTCGTTCATCTTTTTCTAAAGCACGAAGTATCTAGATAAGCTATTCGTTACCGTAGGCTACAGCAAAACTATATCAAGCACTGCCAAACCACTTGCTTATGCTGCCGTGCTAAGCACAAACGTCGTATCTGCAGCTGAGCGCAAAATGAGAAACTGCTATTTAAAGTTTTACTCCTCCATATGTTTGATTCCGATTCCATTTTTTCAGAATTTTTTAAAAAATATTTCTGATTCACAGATGACCATAAAACATTGTATACATTGCACTGTAAAAAATAAACTGTTGTTTTTACAGTATAATACTGGCAGCTCACATTCCAAAGAAAAACTGTAAAATTTACAGTTCTAAACTGTAAAATTTGCAGTAATATACTGTCTTATAACAGACTTTTACTGTGAAATTTACAGCGCTAAACTGTAAAATTAGCAGTAATATCCTGTCTTTTAATGGATATGCCCTGTGAAATTAACAATGACTTACTGTAAAATTAGCAGTAATATACTGTTTAAGGAATGAATTGGCCTGTAAATTGAACAGAGATAATATGTAAAATTAACAGTAATATACTGCTTTTTAATGAAATTGCCCTGCAAAATTAACAGTAACAAACTGTAAAGTTAGCAGTAATATGCTGCGAAATCAGCTGCACTGCTCCGTAAAAGCAGTAGTATACGGTTTTATAAATGATTTGTACAGTAAAATTAACAGCAGTAAACCATAAATTAAATAGTTATAAATTTTTATGCAAAAGAGTTTTCTCCCCTATTGTTGTCTCTTTTCATAGCCGAAATCACTGCTTTTACAGCTGAAGATAATTTTATAGAAAAGTAAAGCAATTGATTCTGTATGTAAGTTGTAGAAATTAGCCTACATACGAAATCTGTTCCTTTTCTAAAGTTTTTCAACAACAAAAATAATGTTTTAGGCTATGAAAAGCAACAAGTAAAAAAATATAAAAGCATTTTATATAAAAATAATTAACTGCTGCGAAATAAATGTTTTATTGATATTAATTTCATTGTACACAAAATAAATCAATGTCCGTCTTTATATTTTATAAACACCTGTTAAAGGAGGAAAAATGGTGCTTTTTCATTTCTACAAAAAACTTTTAGCTTTTATTGCCAACTTAAAAATTTACAAATAGAAGATTTTTAGATGGAAATTGCAAGATATTGTCTGAAGCTTTATTTTAAGAACAATTATAGATTTTTCATAAAACAAAACTTTTTGATCCATGAAGGTAGTAAAAATGAGAATTTTTTTTTATATATATAACTGAAAACACTACATCGTATCTTCACTGAAAGTACTCTTTTCACTTTCAGCATTATTGTAATGCTAAAATGAGCAGCATAACGTGGGAAATGTTTTACAGTATGCAATCCATTATAACTTTAAGTTTATTTTTAACTTTATGCATGCAATTCCTTGCATTTATTTTCCTTTTCTGGAAAAAGATTATTTTCATGGTTTTCTTCTTTTTCTTAATGTTATAAGTTGCACTTGTACCTACTTTATTTGAGAAATACTACTAACAAGCTAACGTTATTTCACACCATATGTGCAGTATTCAGCAATTAGACTGCACAGAATGGTTTTTATTGTAAACTGAATAGTATTATAGATTATATAATACTTGATATTAACCTTTTAAAGTTTACATAGATGAAAACAATAAATATGTGACAGTTCAGAATTCCAGAGCTACTAAACAGAAACAATTTTTTACTCGATATAGTAAAATCTGTCAGGTTTATATAAAGTTTAACTTTATATTTTGTTATACTGTTTTCATGAGAAAAAACGAAACATTCACACCATTAAAAATCGTCAAATTATTTTATTTCTTATACATTACCTATAAATACAGATTGTTACAGAGAAATTTCAGAAATTCATTTAAAATCAAATGCAAATGTTTTCAAGGTTAACATTTTTACATCACGAACTTGATTCTTCTTTGTAACATCTTTGCCGACTTTGGAGCCATCATTAGGCCTTATATTATGAAAGCATCTGTCAAAATAAAAATTGTTAGAATCTCATAAAACTTGTGAACACCAAAAAACGTACATGGAAAAATCAAATTACGTAGGTATAAAAATACGCCCTAAAATGATTAAAATGACTCTGAATGATCTGAAATTAAGGTTGCCTTGAGAGTTGTTTTTATTTTGAAACCGCTTAACATATACCTAAATCATTCATTTTATTTCAGGAACCAGTTAAGCGCTAAATATGTTGGTTTAAGGAGAAAAAAAAATGTTGGCAGCAATTTGCAAATTACGCATTTGTAACGGAGGTTATTAATGTCTAATTAAAGTAGACCTAATCTGGATACTTTACAAAAGAACTCAAAAAAGAAAAAAATAAAGAAAATAATATCTTACATTTTATCTTCCATGTAAAGAAATGTACTTATACTGGTTTCTGAAGTACAATTTAAAAAAAAAATCCTTGTAATTTTCGGTATTTTTGAAGGATTTCGTAATACATATGAGATTGTTGATTAAGAATAATGTTTATTTTTTTCGATCGGATAACTGAAGTGATCGAGAGAATAACTCCTTCTGTAAGTCAGGAATTCCAAGTTGTCCAAAATGGGAAAGCTAACATCTTGGCCTAAAGAAAAAAATAAAAATGTTTTAAAAATGACAAAAATTGAATCTAGTTTCTTCTTATAATAAGCTTCAGATTATCGGATTACAATATGTTTACTTCAAAACAATAATAAGGATGAGGTGGAGAAATATTTTTTAGGAAATGGAGCAAAGTCGATGTTTAGGACAACCAATTTTGAAATATTGGGATATCCCCATTTAAAACAATGAATACTCTATCTAGCCTCTTTTAGTACCCCCCCCCCTCTCCCGATTTTTTTGGAGCTTTTTTTCTTAAGTACTAAGGAATCACATAAAAGAGTCATTTGAGTTGAAATAAAATAATACCGTAAGAACATTCTATCTTATGTCTTAATATTTAAGCAAATATAAGATATTTCATTTATATTCTGTATCTTTCAAAATGGGGATGCTTCCCCCCCCCCCCAATTTGAACAGCTATCGATGTCCCCATTTAAGCCATCAGTGACTTTTTTTTTAAGTGGCACTTCTTTTGAGAGGATTTGCACAATTTATCTTAAAGTTTTTCAGAATTCACCTGAAATCTGGAAAAACGTATCAAAAAATTGAGTAAATCTGGTAGTGCCAGTTCCAATCATTAAGAAATTGTAAGTTCACATTTGGCCCGCCGTCTTTGTTGTAAACAATGCTACCCTTCTTGAAAATGCTTTGCCAGAAGACCGCACCACTTTTTACTGTAGATTTAAACATGCTCTATTTGCAAAATAACTGCTTTTTATTCACATTGAAGTAAAATAATAAATAATTATGTTTGATAAGTGTCACACAAGTCTGAATATGCGAAGAAAGTTTCATACGCTGTAATATATCGTACTTTAAACTTTAATCTTTATTGTTGCTCTAATTATGAAGTTGTTTTTAAATTTTGTTCCTGTAATTTTTACAAAAATACGTACAATAAATAATACAGCACTTAACATTCTGTTTTGGTTCCTTCGATTTTAATAACATGTAAAAACAAAGAATCAGTGTTCCAAAATTTACTGAAAAATTTAAAAAAAAAAAAATGTACGTCTAATTTTGCTCTAGCAACAGAAATTTCTATATTCCGGTGATTCTTGAAGTGATAATATTCAACTACCCGTAAAAACTAACATTGAACTACAAATTTAAAAAACTCAGACTTAAATAAATAGTATGCCTGATCACATTTCAATCAAAAGAAAATAAAATTTAGTTTATCTTGTTCCAGTCCATAGTTCTTGATTGTAACATAGAACCTGACAAAGGGCCACAAAAATCAGCTTCAGGGGCCCAATATGGCACGCAGACCGTAGGATAGGCTTCAGTGGCTAAGAACGCTCTAAAACTCAAAAGGCTTTGTGATTACAAATTACATCCGTAAACACAAAAATATAAATGAAAAGAGATACTTATAAACTTCCGTTGCCGGCATTCATATCACTAATTGAATCATCGCAACATCGTTCAGACTAGGATCTTCTTTGAAATTCCAAGCGGAACACAACCGCGGACTGCCATCTTGATAAAATGAGACAAACCATTATTCCATTCAGCTCTGGTCACAAGTTAAGGAAGTTCTTTACATTTGCATACCACTAAACTCAAAAAAAAAAAAAAAAAAAAAAAAAAAAAAAAAATATTGCATTAGTGAATAAATTGAAATGAAAAATTCAGGCGGCTAGAATGAAATTTGTAGTTTATTTTTTTTTTTAAATACTTAACCGCAACCATATCACTGGGCACAAATTCAAAATGAAATCAACTACAATTTTATTTTCTCCGTGCGCTGGAGGGAAAGGAACAAAATATTCGCTAGCAAATTCCCCTCTTCTTGGCACGCCAGCACACGGAAAAAAAGAAATTCTTTAATACATGAATAAAAAATATATTACAGGCCATCCGTTTGTGTGCGCAAATTACAACTTAAACATAATGGAATAATTGAAACATTTAAAAAAAATTTTAATTTTTTACTGTAATTCTGAAGTCATTGCAATTCAAGTTTTACGTAAATTTTCCCTAAAAAAAGGTTTTGTGAAACAATCAGCTAAATTATTTTTAGTTTCAACAGATTTTATTCCAAATTCATTTTTATCAGTCGAATTCCTTAGGAAATGGTACTCCACATCAATCTGCTTAGTTCTGCAATTTTCTACTGCAAATCTAGAAAAATCGATCACAACTAGAATGTCACAGTACAGAGTACTATTAATCAATCTAAAATTCTGAACTCTTTTCGTGGCCAAATCATTTAAAATTCTTTTTGATCCATATAACTTCCTTAGATTGTTCACTAATTGAAATATATTCCGCTTCCGTCGTTGACAGTATTACACATTTTTTTTGAATGTACACCATATTATTTGAACCTCTACAAAAACACTAGACCCCCCTCCCTCCGCCATTGAAATCCGGTCGTCGTGATTCGAGGCGTAATCTGTATCAGAATGACAATAATTTATTCAATTTACAGACAAAATTTAGATTTCAGGGATCGACAAACCCTTCAGCTTGTCTCACAAATCTCCTCTTTTATACCCGCATAAAGATACGCATTGCAAACATTAGTTTGGAGATGGACCCAATGTAGCTTATACACAAAAATTGAAAAGAAAGCATCAAAAAAAAAAAAAAAAAAAAGGAAATTGCTGGAAAGAACATTGCGAAAAGTATCCCCCCACCCCCCTACCTGGTGGTTACCTAAAATAACCAGTCTGGCCTTAAAGAGCATTATTTCGTTCAGCTTATCTGTTCTGCTGTGTTTTGCCAATCTTCATTTTCTGGTGCTCTCAAACTTTGTTTCAAATTTGAAGGAATTACATCTTCAGAAATGTTAGCTTCTAGCTTACTTAAACTCCCCCCCCCCCTATCGTCATCAGAATTTGATACTTTTCGTGAATTATCATCACAAGTGAATTCGAACTATTTTGGGTCACATTCAATGTTATTTTCAGAACAATAAACCTCGGCTTCGCGATTCGGACTTAAGAACCGTCGTGTCAATAGAATAATACATATTCCTGCATTCTCTACTTTGCCTTGGTATTTCTTTAACCAATTTAATTCTCAACATGCTATTTTATGATTTTCAGGATATTCTTCTACTTCAGATTTACTCAGCAGTGAAATAAAACTGTATTCCTTTGTTTCCCGCTCCTGTCACCCCTCCCCCCGCCTAGAATTTATTTTCATCGAATTTAACATTCAGCGTTTTTTTCACTTCGCGATTTTCGGAATCCCAAATTCTATAACCTTTCATATGAAACGCATATCCTAGCATGACTCCCTGTTTAACTCTCATATCCAATTTGTTTATTTTCTGTTTTGGAAGTCCAATATAAGAAATTCAACCAAAAAAAAGAAGTGAGTTTTTAATAGATGGCTTTCTTCCCCGAAATAGTTCAAAAAAGGTTTTGATTTTTCCTTTTAAAACCGCTCTAGTCCGTAGTATAGCTGCTTCGGCTCAAAACTGCTGAGGCAAACCCGTTTCATTTAAAAGTGTCCTAATTCCATTCATTAATGTTGAGTTATGGTGTTCTATGATGATAATTTGTTAACTGGAAGATTTGTTAGTTTTTTCGATTCTTATGCTTTGGTCACTAAGGTAAATTTCAAACCCGGGGGTTCAGAAATTCCTTTCCGTTATCGGATCTTTCCCGCAAATATCTCTGTTCTCTTTTAAAACCTGACAAAATATTCGAAAACCTCACTTTTCTTCTTTAATAAATAAACCGAAGACTTTCTTGAAAAATCGTCTATTATTGTGAAAATAATCCCCCCGCCCCCTAAAGAACTCAACTGCTAAGGAACCCATCGCATTTAAATGCAAAAGATCTTACCCGGCTTTGTCTTGAATCTCCGTTACAGGTTTAAACAAAATTTTTTTTTCATTTTACACGAATAACAATCTGACATATTTTTACTTTTTATATGCAGAGAGAGACAGTGAAGTACAGAATCACACTTTTTAGTATTTATGATATAGTTTTTGCCTTCATCATAAACACGTTGATGCCAAACTTTAAGACTCAAAGGGTTCTAAAAGTTAAAATGTAAGGAAACTGACGAGTTCAAGGTTACAAGACTTTCAAATTCTACTGTAGTTCTCGATTCATCTACTTTTCTAAATGAGCATGTCCTTCAAGGCGAATAAAATATGACAAACAATGCATAATAATGTAAATATTCTACTTTAAATTAAAAAGCAGTAATTTAGATGAGAACGCAACACTGCCAGATCAGAAATGAAAAGCTGAAAATTTTAAGAATATAGCCAGGCACGGCCTGAACTTAATTAAATATGTTGGGAAGGCGTATAATCTCAATTACATATATCTTACATATTTGCCGATTAATAAAATACTGGTGCATGCACACGTTAAGTACACACAATTAAGTACAATATCTAATGAAGTTTGGACATTCCAATATGGCAATTTTGGGGAGGTCATAGAGACTTCCCGTGACCTCCCATCTAGTATTTTTGGATATAGTTTCTAAAATTATTTTTATGTTCACAAGTTTCAAAGGTACTAGTGCATTTTTCCTAAAGTAAAATTTTAATTTCCTGCCGACGCAAATATAAAACTTTTAAAACACAAGGATTTCGTGTTTGTATCTAAAGATGCTTAATTTTTATTAGTTTTTACTTTCTTCTATATCTAATATATAGAAGAAAGTATTGGATTCGTGCAAATTTTCGAATTTCGAATTTTGACGGATTCGAACGTTTTGAGGTGTGCTGAGTCCATTTCGACCATTTTTGGAAAATGTCTGTCTGTGTGTGTGTGTGTGTATGTGTGTGTGTATGTATGTGTGTCACGTCTGTGTGTGACCAGTTTTTTGTGGCCGCTCTACAACAAAAACTACCGCATGAAATCGAAAGAAATTTAGCACACACATGTGCCCCTATGTGAACTTGTGCCCATTAGTTTTTGGCGCGAATTCCTCCAAGGGGGGTGGAGCAATGGGACGTTTTTCGAGTTACGCGTGCTTGCTATTCCTCAGGAAGTTACTGGCGGAATCAAACAAAATTTGGTCCATATGTTGGTATTAACAGTAACAGGTGCTGATTCAATTTTGGTGTCAATAACTCAAACGGGGGTTGAGCTATAGAACGTTTTTTGTCGTCAATTGTGACTGCTGTATCTCAAGAAATAACGAACGGAATGAAAGAAAAATTTATCGGCAAGTAGCCCTTAGTGGGTATAAGAACTGATTTTATTTTTGTGTCAACAGCTAAAAAGGGGGGTAGCGCAATCACCCGTTCTTTTTTTCCATTTTGAGTGCCCTATCTCAAGAAGTAATGCTACGTTCTGGTTGAAGTTTGGAATATACAGTGGCTCCCAAAAGTGTTCGTACACCTTGAAATTTTGTAGTAAAACCAAAATAACGCAAAACTGAATTCGAATATGAAGTCCAATTTTTTTTCACACCATTCCTATGCCATTGTGAATAAAACCCAGTAGTTTTTTTTGGAATATTGCCAGATTTTATTTTTGAAATTTGTCAAAAAACGAAGAGACAGAGAAAAAATACGCCACAAAAGTCATCGTACACTGAAATAGTTTCGAATAAATTCATAATTAAAATTATCATATGTGGTTTTTTTTATTATTTTTGCATTGTAATGATACTGTAAAGTCATTTGATTTTATTTTTTTGTGTTTTTATTCCCTAATATTCTGCTTATTATTTTAAAATGGCAGGTATGCGTAAAAAACAACAAACACGATTCGAAATTTGTTTTTTTCCCTCACAGTAGCCGTAAATTGATTTGAAATGTCTCTAAATTGGTTAATTTATACCATTCTATAGTGAAGGGCTTGATAAAATGCTTTAAAGACAAGAATCGGATCGAAAACAAGGTAAGAAAAGGTCAACTGGCAAAGTTAACAAAGCGTGATCGGAGGTTTACAGTTAAAAAAAATATGAAAAATACACATTTCAGAACTGAAAAAGTTTCTACAGAATTGAATGAAACATTTTACGTTTAATTTTTACCTAAAATTGTTCGAAAAGTTCTCGGATTAGCTAGATTAAATGGGACCTCTTCCCGCAGAAATTTTCTTGTTCGTGCGAAAAACAGTAAGCTTACACTTTCCGTCGTAAAATCAATGTTAAATAAGCTCAATACGTTTTGGAACAACGTCTTATTTATAGACGAAAATAAATTCAACATTTTGGGTTAAATTGTTGTATAATTGTAAATGAAAGAAAAAAAGAGGAATTTAATCTTAAGAACTTAGTTGGATCGGTTAATCAGAACGGTGAAGATGTTCTTGTGTGAGGGTGCATCTCAGCATCAGGACTTGGAAATTTGGAATTTTTTGATGAAATAATGAATTATGCTGTTCATTTAAATATTTTAAAAAGCAATTTAAAACTATTACCCCAAAATTTGGTAATCGGAAACAACTTTGTTTTTTATCAAGATAACGATAAGAAGCACACGTTCGCGTTTGGTGCCTCAAAATTTGTCCTTAAGCTTGGAAATATCTCCTCAATCGCTAGATTTAAACTTAATGGAACATATTTGGAGATATCTGGTGGCTAGATTACGAAAATACACCATTGAAACGAAAAGCGAACTAGAAACAGTAAGACTCGTAGTGCGGCTGAACACTTACTCAGAAATTGCACAAAAAAAGAAAGAAAGAAACAATGAAATCTATTCCCAGACGTTTAAATGCTGTTGTTGTTATTGCATGATATCCCACTAAATAATAACTTAGTAAAAAGTTAGATTATTTACTAATTTTTGACATTTTTTCAAAGTGTACGAAGACTTTTGTGAGATAAAATTTCCGTAACTTTTTGGTTTTTGATTTTTAAAAAATTAAGTTTTAATGTTTTATTAAAAATTTTTGTGTAGTTTTGTTAAAAATAGATCATAGATCTTATAATAAAATACCTATTCCGAAATATTAATTCTAACCAATGGATAAGGGCCTGTTTCATTGAAAGTCGTAGGTGTACGAACACTTTTGGGAGCCACTGTATGTGAATCCATATGTAAACAGGCTTTGGTTCTATTTTGACGCCGATCGCTCCAAGAGGTGTTGATTTTTTTTTTTTTTTTGCGAATAAAAATATTTTTATTAATGCAACAATAAGAAAGATAAATCGTAATAGATTGTCGTCTGCGTATTTCTCGTGATTTTAATTGTATGGAAATGATAGGAAATATTATCTCAATGATTTAAAATTTTTAACTGTTGCCATCTTATGTTTGTTAACAAATAAAATATTTGTAATTCATTCAAGCAAGGCTTTTAAAATAATTTTCAATTTTTGCTCTTTGCTTTGCTTTTGCAATTCGGAACTCCAGCGCTCGAATACGCTACCTTGCGGTGATTTACAAAACTGCAAATGAAGCGTTCCACGCGTGTCTGTTGACGTAAACACAGGCAGTTTGTTCTGAGTATTTATTAACGCAATCGATGTGTCTTAGTTTGCTTTCAGCTACAGAAATTAATTCATCCCTTAGTAGTATTCTCGAGCTTCTCAAAATAATGTTAGTTTTCATTATTTCCTTAATAATTGGTGAAAGCGAAAATTCTGGATTAACAAACTTGGATAACGTTATACAAGGTAAACAATTTTATTGTTTTGTATGAATTTGTAAGAATATGGGTTTTTTTTTTTAAATCTTAAATTAATTAAACTTACCATATTTTACAGCAGAATTTAGTTGGAATGGACAGTATGCAAAATATTTTCTTGAATATATTATCGTAGAACAAAATGAATAACCGAGAAAGAATTTACTTTATTCCTTTTATTCTCAGTTGAAAGGTTTCGCCAAATTTGTTTAGGGTTATAGTCTTAGTATTGTGCGAGCAAAGTAGCCTTGGCGAGATTTCGCGTTTTTAGTTAAACCATTTTCAATTTTTATCATGAGTGGAATAAAATAGTAGTAAGATTACAGAATTCGATAAGTGAAAAGAAATAATGGTCAATCAACTGAAAAGAAAACTACCACCATATATCCGTGAGAATTTTGTTGATGATTTGCATAACATGACACAATTAAATCGTAACTCAGAAATTAGAAAAATCGAAACAGAAAATTTTTAAATTAACAGATTCGGGAATTCAAGAGAAATAACTCAGCTACAAATGGAAAACAAGTGCTAGCCAAAGCAAAGCAAAGAAGTATCATCTTCTTTTGGTAATAATTCGTAATGTCATATTAAATTTTCTAGCATTAATTGTTATTCTTGTCAGGCCACAATTATTATTTAGTTTTATCAAGAATTGATAAATATCGAATTCAACATCGTGAAAATGGCTGCTTAGAACTACGAACTACGCACTTTGCATTAATGTTTGACGTTTAGTAATGCTTCTTGAATTCTCATTTCTTTCTACGTGGGTCAGAATATCAACAAGACTTTGAAAATTAATTTAAAAAGAATAAAGCGAAACAATCATACGTACGAACAAAAATCACAACACTTTTAGCATTTTCTTCGTTACCATGTGCGTTTGTTTTAGTTTTCAATTCCGCCATTAGACAGTGACTTCAGTGCCCCCTATAGTTCGTTGGAGTTGCGAATAATTCAGACATTGGGTCAAGTTTTTGCATGTGTCATTTTGTTTTTATTGGGAATGTTGCTTCCTCGTCAAGCATGGGGAGGGATCAGAAAAAAAAAAAAAAAAAAAGAAAAAGAAAAATATAGAAGAAAGTTTCGTGATGGCCACAACATACTAGTTTTTTTTTGGAGTGCTTCATTGATGATTTTTTTTAATTATTATTATTTTAGTTTTGATCGATAAGTATGAAAGCTGGCTCCAGATTTCAGAGAATTTTGAGTCGTTCAGACATCAGACTATTGTATTTCCAGCGTGGCAAATTCTTCAAAAAAAAAAAAAAGTCAATAAACTTGATACTGTTTGCATGTCTCTCGGTCATGTTGTTATTTTATTTTTTTGCATTTTATTCATCGAATTATGTACAGGTTATAAAAGTTACTGACGCTATAACGTGAAGTTTATCAATAAAATGGTTAAATGTAAACTGTTAAAGAATTTAAAGCATAATATAAAAAAGAAAAAAAAAAACAGAAGAAAGAAGTCAATCGCGATACGATAAAAATTTACTAGAAAACATAAGAATTTAAATTTTAAGTACTCACATTCTATATAACACAAAATATAATCGTAAACAAAGTCTAATGTTGTAATAACTTTAAATACGATCAAGGAAGGAATTGATTTCTTTTTAAATCAAATTTGAGTTTCAGAAAATGTTTAAAAACTATCATACGTGCTGTAAAATATTCAGAATCACAACAACTTCTCAGATTTTTGCTATAAAGCAATCGCTACAACTTAACAACTAAAAGAAATTGCTAAGTCAACATCAACGAATATTGGGATACGAATTGCGATTTAAAAATAAACACTGTTATTTACATACATTCTCAATGATAAAGAAAACTACATGTTGAGGAAAAGGGAATGAATAATATAACTAGCACTTACCTTTAACTTGGATGAGCAGTCCTGCCTCAGCACAGCCGAAATAGGAACAAAAATGGCTGTCGATACCTTGAATTCATTAGTTTATCTTCCCGTATGAAAGGAAACACCTTTTGCGCATCGTTTTGCGCAATCTAAAACATTTTTACAGTTTTTCTCTGTTATTTAGCAGAGCAGTATTAAACTATAAGAAAAAACAGTATATTACTATAAAAACAACAATTATTTTTTGCAGTGTGGTAAAATATGTTGTAAAGAACCATCTCGTGACAATAACTCAATTTTGCTAAAAAGTGTGCAGAGGCGTAGCTAGACCCGACTTTCGGGGGGGGGGGGGGGGGTTACTTCTTATATATATATATATATATATATATATATATATATATATATATATATATATATATGTGTGTGTGTGTGTGTGTGTGTGTGTGTGTGTGTGTGTGTGTAAATTTAAAAAAAAAAAGAGGGAGGTGAATCTTACATACTTTGGAATGGGGTGCCCGAATTCCGATACTTGTGTCAAACAAAACAAAAGCAAAGATTTTTTTTTTAATGTTATGGAAAATTCAACTTTTTTTCTTTTCCCTGCATTTAATTTAAAGTGAAATTTTCTAGCAACGGTCTTGTCAAAACAGTCTATCCAAATCAGGGGGAAATCAAATATCTGATGAGCCAGTTCATTTCAGTGTGACTGCTTAATTTAGAGGCTAACACACATCTACAAAAGCTGGCATTCTTGAAAGCTAATAGATACTTCCATTTCCGCCTGTAAACTGGATGTTTGACTTTCAATCTCATCGGTGGTCAGACTATAAAGACTATTTTTACTAACTTGGTTTGCACTAAGAATATGAAATAAAATAAAAAAAGACTTCTTGAATTATAACTTGCAAAAAATGAAATTGCTTTTCATATCGTTATATTTATATGTTGCTTTTTATGTATTTACATCTATGCTAATTCTAAAGCAGTTAATAAAATTTGAATAAAAAAAGTTAGAAATATAGGCAGTCGAAAGTTATTCGCTCAAATGCATACCATCTGTTCTCCTCTCAAGTCTTTATTTTTAATTTTATTAGCTGCTTTAGAATTTACATAATTATCTATTTGGGAGAGCAACAGCAATTTTCGAGTATTATAAACAGAAGTCTTTTTTTATTTTCTACTTTTTAATGCGAACCAAGCTAACAGAAATAATCTAGATTCAGTTCGTTTTTGAACATTTTATTCATGTAATGCTATGCAGTTTTTCTTTTGAATTAAAATAAAATTACCTTCAGAAGGGTCCGATGGGACTAATGCTGCTTTGCAGCTGGGGCGGCTTAGGGGAGGGGCAAAGGGTCAGCTGACCCCCTTGTTACAAGATTTTTTTAATGATTATTATTCAAAACTTCAAATTTTTAGATCCGAAAAAATAGCATCTGGAATTAATGTTTTCCCTTTTTTGCTTCATTCTGTAAGGTTTTTCTTCCCAGTACGTCATAATCCAAAGGATATGACTGAGTTTGTTTACAGGGCTACTGCTATTATGAGTTTTTTGTTCATTTTCAAGAAAACAATCACCTCTAATGAGCTTAAAGTTTTTTCAGAGCACTCTTCCACTTCAAACCACAACGATTTGTGTGCTATAAAATATTTATGTAAATGTATCCAACTATTTAATACGGTAACGTGACCAGCCTGTCTGCCAAGAAATATGATTTTTCGTGAAATTGGGGGAATATGATACATGGCACAGGTTACGCCTTTGAAAAATTTAGGGGCAGGGTGTAATTTGAAAGGGTTTTGATCTAAAGTTTTGGTGGTGGTGGGGGGGTCGTAACTTATGAGGGAATAAGTCATTTCCCTTGGGGGAGACTGGCACCCCTGTTTAACTGTTTTTTTATACGGTATAACATGCTGACCATTTAAACGACCCCCTTTCAAAAAATTCTGGATCCGCCCCTGCTTTGCAGACTGTACTTCGTTTTCTTCAGATAACGTTAACTTTCTCTTTTTAGAGCAATCCTTTTCGCCATTTTAATTTTTTTCTTTGGGTTTAAAAAAGCTTGTTATCGGTTTTGCTCGCTTCATTATGCAACAACTATCACTTAGAATGTACTATTTTAAACAGACTGTACGTTTCCAAAAGAATATGCAGTAAATACTGGCTGAAAAATCAATGTGATTGCAGTGGATACTCTGGTAAGTAAAGGTCGTTTTGACTATGACCTATGACACACACGAGACCAGACGAACTAAAACCTCTATCGTCTCGAATTCCGGTTATGCTATCATTTTTGAATTCGAAGCCCAATGATCTTTAAACCAGCAAACAAAAACATTTGATTTTCTTCAACTCAGAAACAGAGGAATTGCCTTCAAGAGCTGAGGAGGCAGTGGAAAAAAGGGAGAAATTTGTTCCACGATTAGGCTTTCCAGGAAGATTAACCAAAGGCAGTCGTTTCGCGCACTTTCTTGGAAGAAGAGTAAAGGGGTGAAATTCACAGGTTTGACATGTAAAATGAACATTTCAAGTTCATGGTTAAAGGTCATTCAAGTTAAAAGCCATTTCGTCATCTGGATTAGTACTCTTCTTTGGTTGCTCTCTTTCTTAAAATTGTGATTCCTCAGAAAACCGAAATGATTGGAGTGATAAGAAAGTATAAGTTTTTTTCAAGTGATGAAAAAAGGAAAATCGTAGAATACTGGCCAAGTTAGATTTGCAGCAATTGCTAACCTCAAGAGGATAAATAATGAATCCAAAAAAAAAAAAAAAAAAAAACAAATCAGGGACCAAAAAGCAATAAAAGACTTTTTCTTGAAAAAGATACGCTTAAAGTTTCTTTTACTGTCAAAATGACTCCTTAAACTCGTAATAAAGCACTTAATAACGTAATAACAGAATAAATACCTAACAAAACTAATAAAGAGGAATTTTAATCAAGAGCCCATATTGTCTTCATTATCGATTTCAAATTTTCACCATCATATTTCAAATTTCTACAAAAAGTTTCTTAAAGCCCCCGTATCTCAAAACCTCTTTATCTCGATTTTTTTTTCTTTAATGTGAAATTCGAAATATACAGATTCGACTGTATGCAATATTCCCACTGCACGGCTCATAAAATTAAATATATTTAACAATTTGCAGAATCTATGACAAAGAAAGGCTACATATAAGTGGATTTAAAAAATCAATCTCATTTCTAAAGTGAAGAGTCAAATTTCACTCAATTATCAAAAAATTGTCGCAGCAGAGGGAGGCGTCTTTAGGCTTGAGGGTCACACATGGAGCAGATTTTCAATGGTATTGGGGGAGGGGGGAGCGAAGTGAATTTTTGACCTTTGTTACTCAGAAAAAAGTAGTTTTGATTTTTTTCTTTTTTTTCTTTTCTTTTCTTTCTTTCTCTCTCTTTTTTTGAGACTAACGTTTCGGGGGGGGGGGGTTGTCCCCAAAACCCCCCCTTAGCTACGCCCCTGAAAGTGTGGATACGACTTTTGTGCTTAAGCACGGCAGTATGGTGTCGTCCAAATACTGGACTGTTGGGTTAACTTAAAAAGTTCCGACTTAAATGCAATGTACTATAAGAGACAGAAAAATCGTGCAGACTTGCGTGCAAGAAAAATGAAGCATTGTGCATTAATACGGAGAAATTGAAATGAGATATTGTGTAAATAAAAATTTCTAACTCATTAATTAGGAGAAATAATTTACTGCGCAAATGAACTTAAAACATAACTTTTAAAAAGGCGAACAAAAGTTCATCCTTGATTTGCACCACTCGAATGAACCGTTCTTCTTTGAGTATTTAATAGTAAAAATGATTTTGGATTAGCTAATTCAGCCCCGAAGATAAGTAAAAAAGTGATTTTTGACGTGTAATAGCATTATATACGACTTCATTAGGAGCTTATACTACTGACATGCTAGTTTGTTCGGCCTACAACATCTTTGTAGAGAAGCATCTAGTGCTGTTAAACAGTTTCAGGACATACGAAAATCAGCTCGACATACGAGGGATATAGCCCTACAAAAAATTAACAACTTTTTAAAAAATAAAATGAAAAACAATTCGTGAATAAACTTTGGTACGAAGAATAAAAAATAGAACATTATTTTGCCCACTGTTTTGAGATTTAGCATACTAAGCGTCATTTCAAATGTGATTTGTGCAAATTTAGTACATATATTTTTGCACTCGTTTTTCTTACAGGGAAAAAGATGTTTTTGAAGTAATTTCATTAAAAAATTGAGTTCCATAAAAAAAAAAAAAAAAAAAAAAAAACCGGCTCTTTTATTAAGCAATCATTATAATGTAGTACTGATAAGCTTGCCTTTAATAATCCAAAACCGATGCGTAAAATACTGTTATAAAATTTTCGTTATCATTTTATTATGTGTAAAAATATATACTTTTAAAACTAAAAACAGATCAATAAAATGTATTTGCAACTCCTGTTTCCAAGTTTCAATTCGTTGCTTTAAAGGTACCAAATGAATAAATATAGAATCTCAAAAGGTTTTTCTCTTTTTTTCGACACATTGCAGATAAATCTTTTCCTTAAAAAACAAATCATTCATAATACTTCAATAATAATAATAATACAGATTCAAAACTGTAACATAACTTTTGGGTAAATACGTATATGGATGCTACGAGGATAGGTTGTTTTCTCTGCATAAGCGCTTCGTTGGC
Source organism: Uloborus diversus (assembly GCF_026930045.1). Taxonomy (NCBI): domain Eukaryota; kingdom Metazoa; phylum Arthropoda; class Arachnida; order Araneae; family Uloboridae; genus Uloborus; species Uloborus diversus. Next base: position 78,928 of record NW_026558711.1, read on the forward strand.
AGAGAAAGAAGTTCTACAGAATTTTATTCCCTCTCGTTCGCGCATTCGGATACCTCGCATTTTTCCTCCTCTTTTCGAAAAAGAAATAGTGATAAAATTTCGCTTTAAATTTTATCACTATTTTTTTAATGAGAAAAATATCGCTTTTTTTTGGGTAAATTCCTTTTTTCCTCCCTTCTGACAATTAGAAAAACAGGAGTGTTTCCAATTCAACTAAATTCGCTGTACCGTTTAAGTCGAATTTCAAGGAATTAAGGGAATTTCAAGGAACTGAAGAAAAGTTCAAGTTACAGAGGTTTTGATAAAAGTTATAAAAATAAGCAGTTGGAACGAAGTCAACGAACAGATTTCTGTTGCATTGATATTGTTGATAATTTAACAGTACGACATGTTGTGATAACATATTTTGCTAATTTCAATCATTATATTGATAGCATATTATTGCATACCTTTAAGAAGGAACATCTTACAACGATTGCCAATCGAAAATGTTGAAACTTCTATTTTGTTTTTAGTCGAAACAATTTGAACATTAGAACAAAAGGGCTTGAGAACTGTTCTCAATGATTCGGAATTAAAACTCTACAGGCTTTTTCACTGATCGGTAATGCCGCTTCTCCTCAGTTTCTGAACGAATGGAATTCCTACAAAATTTGCTCCTTGTACTTATAGTGTTTCCCTAAGCTATATGTCTCATGACTTAGCAGCCTATATGACTGCTGATAATAGAAAAAAATGGTTTTTGTCCCCAAGTTCTATTATTGATAAAGATCGCTGGGGATCAAATGCGAAAAAGACAGTGTGGTTGGAATGTTGGAATTCGAGTTATAGAGGCTTCAGAAACATTCATTCGGTAGACACAAGAAAAAAAGGTTGATTTTATGCTGAACTGCAGGAAATTAAAAAAAAATTGACATTGGAGGTTTTCGAGATAAAAAGGGTTTAACTGCAGACAAAATTCTTATCTCATTGGAAAAAAAAAAAAAGCATTCAGAGGGTTAAACAACGATAAAAGGTAGTCTAAATAGTTAAATGTTTACCTTTATTAACCCAAAATTGATACATAAATTACTACTATAAAAGTCTCGAGACATTTCACAGCAATTGAAATATTAAAACTTTTCACTTCAAATAAAGGGTAAGATAATTAAACAAAACAGAGGGGAAGATAATTTTTGTTCGGTTGTTTCTCTTTAAGGAACCTTGCCTAATATATATATACATTAATCTGTTCTTATAAGAACAGATGAGGCAGTTAGAAGCAAAGGGATGTAAGTGGGACTATTTAAAGATTCGAGTAAATCGCGTTTCAAGTTCAGATCTTAAGTAGGCTTTCATGAATTTTTTTTTCTAAATCATGCTGTCAGCAGCACCTATTAGGGCTACTAGTACTAGATCTTGTCCTGAGACCAGAGGAGAGGTCCAACTACCATTTTTACTGGATATCTCCAAATTTTTAATTTCGTCACTTACATCCCTTTGTTTCTCCTTGCCTCAGATTATAGGTATAGCAGATGTACATATTAATCACTTGAATGAAGAATGGTTAATTTTACTGAGCTCGGTTTTATCGAAATTTTGGCGAAGTTGAGCTTTTTTTTTCCTTGCTGGCTCTTAATCAGCACGATATCGACGGGCAGCTGTTTAAACATCTCATTGGCAGAAATACTTGACATCGAAACCTTAATATTTTCAAAGAAGAAAAATTAACTTGAATTTTGACATTTTAAATTCAAATTTTCAAATTATGTTTTTCGCAATCACGAGTTGCAATAGGACCCTATTCGTCGGGTTTATTGTTTCTACAAACGGCTCCTGGACTAGACTTTCTTTTTACTCAACCCTCTCGACTTAGCACACCATTTTTGCACAAAAACAGCATCCAGCACACAAAATACTTCCTACTAGGCAGTGGTGTCCATGTCCCTTCTCCTGAGGGGAGGAAGCAAACGATCGTTTAAGGGATCAAGTCAAATTGCAGTTGCTCACACCCACATACAAGGCTTTTGGGGATGCACATACACAAAAAACTAATTTAAAGTATGGCTTGTCAAATATTGTTGTCCACATTTACCTTGTCACCCACAAATGCTGATGGGAGGGAAGCATAAGCCACAAATTGAGTACTACTGCTTAAAAAGGTTATCTAGTCCAAAATACATAGAGTGTTTTTTGGAAATTTCTTGGCTACTTGGCGCTCAGGTACAGAAAAAAAAAAAAAAATCAGCGTATCAAATAAGGTAGAATAACTATTGCTAGCGTTTGAGGTTTGATTATGACTTCTTTCAACGATTTGTGAATGACTTAATCTGGTGTTATTAGTCCCAAACGAGTATTGTTGTTTCGGTTAAATTTTGTAGATAATTAAGCAGTTATTTATTATTTTAAATAGTTTTTAAAATGAATTATTTATAGATTATGAAAGTGTCTTAATTTATCACAGCATTGATTCTGCTTTTCACTATCGCAATGAAAAGATTTAGTTTTGCCTTCTATCAGATTTTAAGAAAGTCAAGGTAGATAAAGTACAAACGATGTAACAAAATAATGCACAGTACAACTGCATTTGTAAAATAAGATCAAAAGCTATTATCATATAAATTGAAGAAAACCACAAGAGTTGAGTTTAATATATTATATTTCTTGCAATTTGAAAAATAAGTACAACTTCTATTTACATAGCTTATTGTATGCATGATTTTTCAAGAGATGAGAACAGTTTGTATTGCATAAGAGTCATAAAAACTTTCAAACACATTTATATTTTCTACAACTACCTACACGTTATATTAAAATATATTGTACAAACTAGATAAACAAGTGCAAAATGTTGCTAAGAGAGTAAGAATATTAAAAGTAACAGTTAAACACTGAGAATCAGAAACACAGGCTAAACAGCTAGTACTTAACTTGCATAAGTTCTTAGTCTATGAATGTATTACAATAACAAAGGTTCAAACTGAGACTAAGCCTACAGCTAAGCAACATGAAACCGAAATTGAACAGTAAAAATCTTAACATTAGACGGCTTCAGTTATTGCTGCGAATAGATTTGTCTATTTATCAGGAATTTCAAAAGAACAAGGAACTGAATCACTTTATTGTTGCATATTTATACGATTTTTACACAAAATACATTGGAGATACAAGTCCCGAAAACAATCGGTACTGTATGGAATGTAGTTTTATTACCTAATTTTTAAAAACCAATTACACTCAAACCTGTTTTAGTGCAGTAGATAAGGAACTGCATAAGAAAAAAACCAAAATAATAATAATCACTCAGAATTTTACAAGTACCTTAGAAAAAAGTTTTCACAACAATCTTTTTTTTGTTTTGGTAAATAGGGACCACATAAAAATTGTTTCAAGCAGGAAATAACTCACAATTTTACGAGGGATTACATTTTTAAACAAAATCAAGACATGGCAGCTACTTGGCATTAGCTAAACCTTTTATAATTTAATAATAGAATACATATTCAAGCGTATTAAAATATTTTATTTACATATTTTATTTTACACATTCAAAATTTTTCAAAATGTGTAACCATTACCCTTCGTAGTCTGACAATACATGAACTTCCTTGGGGTAAACCAGTTGAAAATCACTTTTACGAATTGAAGATATGTTCTCGCACTCGTTTTATTGATAACTTTGTCAATTGTGTATAAAATTGATTGAAATTTTCATACGTAGCACAAAAAAAAAAAAAAAAGGAAAGACCATACAAAGACAGGTTTTGAGTGTAAATTCAATCACAAATAATGCAGATAAAAATTATCTTACTGCATTCATTTCTGTATAACTCCTAGGTAAATGTCATTCATCTTCATTAATACTTTTTGAGCAATCAATAATAATAATTTAAAATCAGTCTGATGCCATAGAAACATAATAAGCAGAGTTAACTAATTCATGTCAAGAAAACTTTAACAAAGTTTTGTTTTCCATATTAAAGCTATTTTTACTTCTTTTTTAAGTTTCAATCGGCACAGTGACAATTATATTGCTTGTTGCATTAACGTTCTGGACGGCAAATAAACTTTTCAAAATAATCCAGCCAGAAAACATATCAGACAAACAAAAATTTATTCAAACATATTTGACTAAAAATGATTAAATAGTAAAAGCTTATCAAGTGTGTCCACTACTAATGGGGAATATTTCTTCAATGTGCAAAAGTTGGGCTGTTTTGGCAAGAAGGAAAAAAAATAAAAAAACAGAATGACAATTTGAGCACCAACAAGTATAAAAAATATTTAAAAACTGTAAGACATCTGTTGTATGTTAAATCAACAATCGAATAGATAATTGCAAGCTCATTATAAATTTCGTTATACTAATATTTTCATTATTTTCAACTAGATACATATACTTTGATGACTGTAATAGCGTAGAATTATATTTACAAAGATTTATCAAATCATGTTTGTTTCCAAGCACCATACCTACAGCAATTTATAAGATTTTCTCTCACCTATAATACTGCAAGTAATAAAATATGAATTTTAATTAGTATATTTTCCTTTGGCATTTAAATTATAAAAATAATTTTGCAGGTACTTTCTCATCAGTGGTATGATGTTTAATTGTCCATGATCGTAAACATTTTCTCATTTGCTTAAGAACAATTTGGCAGGTTTCTTGAATTTTGTGTGCATACTGCATAGGTCCTGCAAGTCGGCGATTTTGCTAACAAGTTGCTTGGTTTCTTGCACATAAAATGTGTCACTCTTTGGTGCAGTAATAAAATAAAATGTTCATGGTATCTATAACATGTCATTATAACATTAAATACAACATGATTTATAAGCAACAATGGCAATATAATGTTAGTATAGCGGTTCCCAACCTCTTCAGCAGAGCAGACCGCCAGTTTTGAAAAAGCAAATTTGAGGCCCACTAACTGCCAAAAATGTATTCAACTAGAAACTATACTGCGGAATACATATTTATAATGTAACAGGACCAATGCTGTTGTTTTAGAAAGTTATTTTCCAGTCTGTTCACACGATGGTTCAGCTAACAAGTATTTTTCTTTTCAAGTTAATTTCAATTTCTTTGATAATTTTCTCCAAAAGGGTTCTAATCCAATAAATTTCAACTTCAAAGAAGTAGTTCCTAAGAGGTATGGGAAATTTTAAATATGAAAAGTATTCCTTATTGGCTAAAAGTCACACAGAGCTTTTGAGTGATGGCACATCTATTAGATCCAAAGCTTTATTTTGGATTTTAGGATCTAGACCAGAGTCCACTGCTCAGTACCATACTGCCCAGGGCCCACTTGTAGGCTACAACCCATGCGTTGGGAACCACTGTGCTAGTAGATTTAAACTCTTGCCAGTTCGGTATATTTCTAATGTTAATAAATAAGCCAAAATGCACCATTATAATGCCAATAATGGGTGGTGAAATATATAAATATTTGACAGAGACTAACATGAAATATATATCTATAATAAATATATATGGGATAAAAAATTGTCATCATAGTGATATGTTTAGTTTTTATATTGTTCAACCTATCTGCTCGGTTATGACATTTTTAGGCATATATTTGCCTTCATTAGCGGAAACTTTTACTTTAGGGCTTTTAACTGTCATATATTTGTATATATAAGGAGTCATTATGTATCAGAATATAAAGTATCATCTTTCTAAAAAAAATTTCTTTATATTTAAAAAATAACAATTTTTACATGTTGTGGGTGTGAATCTATAGTCACACATATAACATGTACAACTAAGTATGGAGTGCTTTTGGCAAAATTAAATTCTTAGTGCAGTTTCGCATCGAAGAGAGCCCAGGTGTCTCCATCTAGTAGTTTGAAAACTGGGTGTCAAAATTCTTGTGGTAAAAGCATCCGCCGATAGTAATGGCACAGGAAAGAACGGATGTTATATCGGGGGTTTCGCATTAGGTCTGCAAAAGTTGTGCCTCTAACACGGTCCCATTAGAAAGAAAAATATTGTAAGTTTAATTTTTTTGTAAAATAAAGTTTATACTTTACATCATGGCACATAACAGTTCCTTATTTAAAACAAAAATATGCAAATATATACGTAAAAATGTCCCACTTCTGCAAATAGATTAAGCAATATGCAGTAAGATTTGATGAACAATAAAAACATAAGTAAATACTAGTTGCATATTATTAATGGGTTTTACAGATATTGCAAATGATAAAAATTAAGAGTTTTAATTAAAACTTTTAGATTTATTTACAGCAAAGATTCTTAAATTGTAAAGCTAAAAATTTTCCGAGAAATCCCCCTTAAATAAATGGAACAGTTGACATTACATTTATAAATAAAATACACTATGTTCTAAAACCATCATTGCTATCAATGATAAAATTATAATCTTGTTAGCAATGACAATGAAATAATATTACATATTAAAAACAAAAGCAATTCATGTTTGTTTAAAGGCTCCTTTCAAGGCACATATTTTTTAAAAGAAAAACAAAATTTAATTAAAAAAAAAACTAGAGACTGTAAATTTTATTATTAGATCAAAAATATAAGTAAGATCAATTAGAGGATTTCCACCGAAAAATGTGACGTCGAACTTCAATTCATTCAGAACAAAATTAAATATTGTTTAAAAAATTATGGACGATATTGTGTGGTTCTCAAATTGTGTTGCAAAAATTGTTTCAAAATTTCTTTAAAAACAAACAAAGGAGATTCTGGCATGGGGGGGGGGGAAAGTAATTATTTGAGTGAAATAAATCAGTAAAATTAGGGCAACAAGAAAAAGATACTGGTTTAGAAATATCTAACTGATTGCTGTAATACAGAAATTTTTACGCTTCAATGCACATACATTTTTATTTTGAGAGACATAACTTTGATCTTTTATCGGCAATAAAATGTGAAATAAACACATTAAAATCAGTTACTCCATCAATAATATGCACTTAAAAATATATAACAGTGACAAATAAAGAATAATTTTTCTCACTAATTAAATACCATATACAAGGAGATTAATCCAACTAATTAGGTTACTTAGTGTTGAAGTTTTATGGGTTTTTAAAGGCAAAATGCTGGGGTGCCCGCATCTAATTTGTGGGATAATGCCTTAACGAAATTTTGAAAAAAACAGATCAAAATAATTAACTACCACTGGCAAAAAACAATCTTCCCATCATAAGTAATACTAAATAAAATGTAGTTCACGAATTCCTACGGATTCAAAATTTTTCCTTTCCATAATTTTGCTAACACGATTTATAGAAAACATGTGCACATGCAGAAGCTGAGTTCCCATGTTGTTATTGTGCAGTATTAGATAGGGATTGAGAATTAAACTTTTCTGTTAGTTTGTGAACACTATCTACAAAAAATTCATTGATGAGTGAAAAATATTTCTCATTGAAACTCTGAAAATCCCTCCACCCTTTTATTATCTACAGAGTGCTTCTGTATATAATACCCAGAAATAACTGTGATGCAAGTTCAAAACTGCAATACCACAAGCTTAACACCATTATGCTTGTGGTATATAGTGAAAGAAGGCCATTCAACATTCAACTGTTTACTTTGAGAACTCTAGATGTGCGATTACGGCACCTTTTCCTTGGTCACAAAAAGTGACCTGGTCACGCCAAGAATGGCGCCACAGCTGCAGCATGAGTACAAACCTTAAGTCACAATGCATTAATTTTTACTTAAATGGCATCAGTGTGGACTGATAAATTGACTAGGACCAGCCTAGCTCGCTCTAGTCCAGCCTAGCTGGTTGTCCCTTTTGTATTTGTATCTTGTTCCCTGTTGAATAATAACAACTGATGTACCTACCATGAGTTGTCACATTTTTCTCTTCCTAATATTCATTTGAGAAAGAGGGCATGCAGAGGTGCAGCAAAAAAGTCCTCAGGGAGCTATTTTTAGCAAGGTCCGAGCTAAAAATATCCAACACTGATATTTCAAAATGAAAATTTGAGCCCTAAGAACTTTATTTTAGGTTTATTTGGACAGGCAAACACATACAAAATTGGTTAAATGATGAAAAAAACTTTAAACAGAACAGAATACCTAATTTTCATTAAAGGAATTCAATTTTGAACTTCGGGAGAGCAGTCCCCCCCCACCCCCCAACCCGGAAACCATTCCTTTTCCTATACCAATGGATTTGTGGGACATTCTAAAAGAAGGCTGCGGGACTATCTCCTACATGCTGTTAGATGTCTTATGGCCAGGGCCGGATTTGGAAGTGTGGAGGCCCCTAATCAGGGTTCAAAAAAATCATTTTTTCGAAAATATCCGATACTTTGATATATATATCCGAATATTTTGATATATATGTATATATCCGATATTTTCTATTTTTTTGACCCATGAAAGTCAGAATATTTTGTAAATTTTTTTTACTGTGGGGGCCCCTTTGTTGTGGAGGCCCAGGGGCAGTAGCCCCGACATCCCTCCCCTAAATCTGGCCCTGCTTATGGCAATCAAAGCAACTAGAAAATGATAGTTCCTGGATACAAATGCCAGCAGTGCATCCAGCGGGAGGATTTGGGGGAAGGGATCTCTCCCTGGGAAACCCAGAATTTTTTTTTTTTAAACCTTAGAACAGGATTAAAACTTATTACATCACCCTCCAAGTTTGTATCTGGCTTCGCCACTGCCGATTGATCATAGGAAGGTACATCCTGTCAGGACTTCAAAGAACAGACATTTAGTCCTTTTCTATGACTCAAACTCATTATATACCTTCTGAATTTTTTTTCTGGTTAAGCAACTCTCGATTGTATCAGCACCGCCACACACACAATTTAACAAATTGTCTCCATGAATTGAAACATTAATTTGCTGGAAACCTTTATAAATAATGCAACAGAAAGTTTGTTTGAATGTGTACTTCAGGTAGGGTAAAGGTCGTTCGATCTATTTTGGCATAAAATTTGTTTGCACCTTAAAAGGTTTTCTATAAAATTTTAATTTTTTCTTCTTTTACTAAAGCTTTAAGCAAAACTTTCCCATAAATACCTAATATTAATATAGAGACAAAAATACTCTTGTGCATTAAAATTTCTTATACCATTCAAAAGCCTACGTTTTCTACAAAGATGAAATTTATGAAGCATTTAAGACAGAACATTAGTTATAATTCTGTTAATATAGTGATCATTTAGTTCAAACCGATGAAATTTAGTGCTCAAAGATAGTTCAAAAAATTTTAATCCTTTCTTTCCAACAATTCAAAGAAGCCAAGTTTCTGTTCAATGTTTGGAAATCCTTCTTGGCTCTTTATCAGCAACTGCAAACCTCATAAGTTTTCTTCTGGCTTAGAATTCAACAAAATAAAATAGCACAACTGCCTCATTTACTGCTTTTTAAAAAGAAAGATGAACCCAAAACATAAATAAATATGTCAGGCTTGTGAAAAATCAAGGACACCTTGAGTTTTCTAGACCCTTAATTGAAAAAAAAAAAGGAAAGCTCAATTTTTTCAGAATACAATACAACAACCCTGCAGTATGTACAGAAAAAAAAGGAAGCTGAAATTGGAAAGTAATTTCATTGTTTTTATTAGTTAGAACATTGAATTAAAAAAAAAGTTCTAATTTCATCCCCCCCTCTTGTTATGGCAATAGAAAAATTTGCTTACTCAAAACACATCCTGTTTTATGTTTCTATCAGCTAGCAATGTGAAACAAATTCCAAAATCATTACTTTTTCTTTATTTGAGAATTCGAGTCTCCAACTTCGTAGCTTTTTCCAGGAATGACTTTCGAAAATTACCAAGGTTAAAAGCTCTTAAAAGAAAAAAAAGAAAACAAGTGCCGCAAAACATTTATCAAAGACTAGCAGCATAAAAAATGAACAACATCTTCTCAAAATAATATCAAACTAGAATAAAATAAAATCAATGAATATACAAATACATGTTATAATTCACAATTCATAATTTGTTATGTAAAAGCATATGACTTACTTTGAGCTATTTACAATAAAAATTTACAATCCACAACATTTTCAGCATATTTTTCATCAATACTGTTTCACTGTTGCATTAACTGCAAATGATTTTTAATTTAAAATTCAACAAACAATTTCTCTCTGAGATAAAGATAGAAATTACAATTACCTTTTTCTTTACATATATACACGTTTCAAGTCAACACTGTCTCTTCGTAAAATAGTTGAGTTCACAATTGTTCAGGGTGGTATAAACATGTACAAGGCTGTTTAGAAGAATATGCTTCTTAAAACAATCATAGGAATCGTTTGATGAGATAGTAATATGCTGGCAACATCAGAAGCATATCACCACTTTGAAGAAAATGTACATCATATAATCGTTCGTTCCTTTACAATTTGTTACGACTAGATTCTACAGGAGAAATTCTACTCTACTGCACAGTGTTATACGACATTGCTCATATACCTGGCTAGTAATGCAAAAATAGCACATCTGCTTTCTACCTATTTAAGAAAAAAGGGCAGGACTAGATGCCATTCTTTTGGAAAGAACTTTCATCCACACTTTTGATCGTTGCTGAAAATGATACTGCAACAGGACATCTACATGCAAATAAAATAAAAGTGAGACATCACAAAAATAAAGCTTGTTAAAAACATAGTGTGATTTTTTTAGTTAAATAAAATATTCATGCAAATTAACTTATGAAAAAAAAAACCTTTGCTAAATTTTCACTACTAAAAACATGAAAAAGATGCGGTACGTTAAAGTAAAATGTGTATGAACAAAAGCAGCTAATAATAAACATAAAGAATATACAAAGTTAGGGCAAATAAGAAGCATGCCTGAAATATTGCATGAAAAAAAAATATACACACAAATATATGTAAAATCTTGATAGATCATTGACACACAATGCAGAGCATTAAAGTTACTTACACAAGAATTTTATATTGCAGGCTAATATTACGTCACATGAAGTTTATTACGTTAAATTTTGTTAGTACTGAAACATGGAAAACAAACCACAAAAGCTATGCTTGTTATTTACAAGGAAGAAAACAAAGTGCATTTGTGTAAACCTTTCAGTAAAATAGCACACAGCAGTTCAAAAATGTGAATCATTAGGAAAACTTAAAAATTACTAAAGCAATTTTCTTTGAAAATAATTAAAAATTCAGGCTCTATTGCAGTTCTTTTTTTTTTTAAATTCAAGGGTACATTTTGGTACTTAAAATTTGAAGACTACTACTTAAACTCTATAGAGTCCAGAGTTAATGAAATTATATTTTAGCCAGAGAAATGCTCTTTATTGCATATAACTTAAAAAACTTTAAAGTAACTTCACTTTTTCTTCTTTTTTTCTGGATCACACACTTTCTTCCTCTCTATTTTTATACATATGTATAGAACAATATTATAACTAAGAACATCACTATTTTTCAGAGATTCATTACATAATAATGAATATTTGCAGTGTTGAATGCAGAGCATTGTTTTCCTAAATTTATTAAAGAGCTATTTGTTGGTGTTTAAGAATAAAGGCATCTCATATGATGTAACTAGGTGTAATATTTTGTCTTTCTTCAAAAATCAGTGAATTGTAAAACACATATTGCTCCTGCAATGCTTTAAAAAAAAAAAAAAAAAAAAAAAAAAAAAACTATCACGTAAACAATTTTTTGAGTCATTGAATTTCACAAATAACTAAATTAAATTTAACTCTTTAGTTACAAAGAGTATAATTTAATTATTTTAAGTAACCTTTAGGAAAAAAATGTACTTAATTTGCATTTTTTTAATGGCTGCCACATATTCTTCATACATATACATAAAAAAATAATCAAAAATTTTGAAAAAGATTATCAAACAATGAGTAGACAAATATTTATTTAAAAATATAGATAGTTTTGTACTAATTCTGCAGAAGAACTATTTTTTGAATGCCCTTTGTAATGCTTTTGATTGTTGATATTTAACATGGAAAACTATTTCCAGTTATTTACAATACAAGAGACAGGAGTTGCATAATTAACAATAAATATATTTAAAAAATTTAGATGAAATATATTTCAACCTTTATATTTATATATTTACATTTTAAAAATTTATTCAAGCACATTTTAATATCGTTATATTGGCAATCTTCAGCAAACAAAAATATATTAGCTTCATACATTTACACACGAAAAATTTTCAAACATATTCCATCAGATTTGATGTAAAAAAAGAAGTTTGATTAGAAAAAAAAAAAAAAAATAGAATGGACCCAACACAATTGAAACTGAAAAGGACAAAAGAAACTTTCTATTCCCTTTTACATAAGAATAAAGTTTGATTTGATATTTGTTAATGAATTGAGCAATACAAAGGATAATATTTTTTAAGGTGTTTAAGTATTACAAGCACAAACAGAAAACAAACACACAGATATGAAAAAAAGAAAGTTTGAAACCCGAAAAGATTAGCAACAGATCTTAAAAGTAGAAAATACATTTACAAACTAGCTGAGGTATCAGATCTTACATGTCATAAGACATAAATATTGGATTGAGGATTTCTTACCTTTTACTAAATCACAAAAAAGCATGTTGACACAAGACAAAACACAAACATTTAGGACTCAAAGCTAAAACTACAATGAAGACAATGTTAAAAACTGTAAGCAGCACACATAAGTTGTATAATATAAACAAGTTAACAAAGCAATTACAAAATAAGGTATCACAGTTTTATCTGTTAGAACATAATACTTGAATTTGAAAAAAATAAATAAATAAATAAAATGTTAACTCAAAGTTTTATATTGATAAATCGAACTCAGCTTAGAATGAAAGTAAACTTTTTTTATTTAATAAAGCTTACGAGTAAGGAAAATGATATTTAGATGTAAAATGTTATCATAATATATATATATATATATATATATATATATATATATATATATATATATATATATATATATATATATATATAATTCTTAGGACATAAAATAAAATATTTTACATTTAGACAGCGCGAATGCAGCTAGAGTGTTAAATGTATATTATATATATAATTTAAAGTCTCACTCGTAAGTAGCACACTAGCAAGTGTACAAAACAAAAATAACAAGAAACACAAAAGAATAATAACAATATAAATTGAACTATAGAAGTGGAACAATATGAACTATAGAATGGGCAGTAACTGCTACGTTATCAAAGAGCTGGAGCAGTTGGCATAATATATTAATTTGCAGGTTTCTATAGAGGACCTCTATGGAAACCTGCAAATTAATATATTATGCCATTTACTCCAGCTCTTTTATAACGTAGCATTTACTGCCCATTCTATAGTTCATATTGTTCCACTTCTATAGTTCAATTTATATTGTTATTATTCTTTTGTGTTTCTTGTTGTTTTTGTTTTGTACACTTGCTAGTGTGCTACTTACGAGTGAGACTTTAAATAATATATATATATATATAATGTTTAAAGAAGTAAAATACGAATAATAAAATAATATATAATAAAGAAATCTAAAGAGGTCTAAAAATTATGGAACATAAAAAATTGTAAAGAGGCTAGTTCCTAATACAAAATGTTAAAATAATACCAAATTTGAAAATAGTATTACATTTCAATATAATGGTATGTAATAAGTAATTCAAAATCTCCCTCAAATATCTATATTACTATTTTAACAGAGGTGAACTTTATAAGCATATATAATGTGTCCCCCCCCCTTTTCCAGAATTTTAAATGCATTCTGAAAACTTAAAATCTTTATAACAGTTCTAATTAATTAATAAAATGTCATGAATTATCACATTCTTGATGCTCACATATAAGTAAAATAATTATGAAATAAATCTCCTTGAAAAAATTATTTTTTCCATAAAAATTCAAAGAAGTAGATACATCAATTAAAAAGGTAAATAAACAAGTTCAATGAAATAATTTTAAAACCTGAATAAAAAGTTTAACATTTTAAAATGTTTGAAAAAGGGAAGAAAGACCAATAACATGGTTTGGTAATTACATTATATTTTTATAGAAAATACATTACATTTAAATAAAAAAAAAAGAAAAAGAACTTTTCTAAAGTATTGTAAAGGGGAAGAAATTCCTTTTTAAAGCAATTAAATACATATCATGAAGCAAAATATGCCAATTTCATTTTATTGAATCCTTAACATTCTTCTAATATTTGTATCAGATGACCAAACATATCAATGCTATTTAAATGTTCTGAGAAAGTAAGGAAATTAAAGTTCATTAAATAAAATTTTAAATTTTTACAACTGACAAATTTTTTTTTTTTTTTTTTTTGGATTTATTTTATGCTAACTGCATAGTACTACTTAGTTTTGAGCATTGAGGTCATTAAAATAACCTAATACTTTTTCAACACAGAGATGTGTCAATAATAATAAAGTAGGATAATTCATTACATAAAATAAATCAACCATTTTTTGCCCCAATTTTTTTTCAGGAAATATTTTCAACACACCAACTTTTATAGACAGTATTTGGCAATAAAATGATTATTTATTTATACAGTACTATACCTTATTTGAAAACAAAGACAGTGAAAATCAATTACAGTAAATGTGATGATATTAAACTGCACTATGGATATTTCCATGATTACCCCCCTCTGTGGGCCCTCCTGCAATTATTAACCGGCAGTAGTAATCATATCAAATTCTTCACTGAATGCTTAGTACAGGGTATAATAATGACACCAAGGTTTTAAAAACATCTTCTGCACTTAAATCCCCGTGTTCCTTATCTTAAATGTTTTTAGTGAAGCTTCTAATTTTTAAATAAACTATGTTCCTAAGGATAAAAAGTTACAAAAATGTATCCTTAGATTTTGCGAAGTTAATTACAAGACAAGCAGGTTTACTCCACAAGAATTTAAAAAATATATTTATAAACAGCTCATTATTATAGTTGTTGTCTTATTGTATTAGTAGTTGTTAAGTTTGCTAAAAGAAAAAAAAATAGCCTTAATTATTTCTTACAGAAATAATAGCTTTCTAATGTACTTTTTGTTGAAAGTAAAAGTGAATAAATAAATAATCAATGAAATTATAACTAACACAATATGTAATAAATAATAAAATTAAATATACAAATTTATAAACATTAAAATTAAAAAGAATAATCTAATTGAAAAATTGAAAAACTTTAATAAACATTTAAACACAATATTTTAGATTAAAAATTTGTACTAGAATTTCTGTACACTTTAGGCATTCTTTAATGTTTTTCAAAATAAGGTAGCCACTTCAGTGAAAAATAAGAATTAGCACATGGAAGGTTAAAATATTTTTTAAAGAACTGTTACATTTAACAAATGTATAAGCCCATTTTGTACATGATTTCCCTCTTAATATGTCTCACTAACATAACTTGGCAAATATTTTAGGCTTACATCGAAATATAAGATATAAATAACAAAGAGTATTAAAAATGCATTTTATTATTTATCTTTTTTTTTTTCTCTAAACTTTTTTCCCAACTAAACTTGCTAAGCTCAAATCATTTTTTTTTTAAAGAATGTGGAAAAATTATTCATTTATATTGAAGGTATAGCAGAAAAAAAAATAGCAGGGATTTAAAAATGAATAAGTTTTACATTCCACAAGTGTAAACAAAATACTTCAGCCATGTAATGCAGTAAAAATAAATATTAATCATTTTTTATCAGCTTTTATTATACATCATGTTCGGCCATCAGTGGATGGGATAACTTTTTAATTGTTGCCAAATAAAAACCAAATAATAGAAAAAGTTAAGTTTGTTAAAAAAATTAAATTCATTTCAAGGTTGAACTGCAGCAAACAGAGTTGTAGTTTTTGGACTTTTGAGACTTTTCAAATGACACAGATTTTCAAAGCTTTCCTTGAATCAAGTCATCAATTCAAAAGCGGTTTTAAAAGCTTGTTTTCAACACATAACTGTGTGTATTACATTTTGTGTAGCTGATTTTCACTGCACAAAAAACATAATACATAATCTGTTAAAATTACATTTGTAAATATCAGCCTAATTAAATATTTTGCAGATATATCTGCTTAAAAATAATAAAAAATCATTAGTGCTATCAGCTGTCATCATCTGAATCTTCAGCAGCGTATGCGTGATTAATGCCTCTTATTTGTACGTACTGTACAGTTTTCTTTTCGGCGCTCGTTGTGGCGTCCTTCCACCAAGGATGAGTGAAGAGGCCTTCGACATTTTCCAGAGACACCCCTTTAGTTTCCGGCAGCATCAGGAAGAGAAAGATGAATCCCAGGACAGCAAGTCCATCATACAAGTAGAATGCACCTGTTTAGTCAATTAAAAAATATCTCATTAAGATAAGTACTTAAATGTTCATAAAAATGAAAAAACACAAAAATGAAAAATTGACATTGAAACTGTACTGAGAACTCTTATTTAAGATTCCCCTCATGAAATATAAGTTTTCATCGGTCTAGTTATTATTTTTAAATGTTGGAAGAAATAGTTTGATACTGTTATTCTGATATAGTTCTCACATTGAATAACTTTCCCACAGGATGAAGATAAAATTATTTGCACAAAATGGTCAATAATTTTGATTAGATTGAGAACTAAAATATTTTGCCAGTAGCAATATGTGCAATGCATGAGAAAAATTCCTGCCCCTTGAAAATTATATGGTTTGAGCCAAGATGCCCGTCTGATAATCAGGGCTTGTATTAGGCTAGGGCAGAACTGCAAGCCATTCCAATCCACCAACAGTTCACTTATAGCATCCAGTTACTGCAGTTTTAGGCTTATAAGTCTACAAAGGCTATAACCCAGCTGGAAGCAGTAGATCTCTCATTAGAGCTGAGATTACCTTTACACTGATACCTAAGAATTAATTTAGCATACCATTTTAGCTACTAGTTACGAAGGCAATCTCAGCTTTAATGAGAGACCTACTACCTCCACTTTGGTTATACAAATGCAAAAATGACAGCAATCAATAGGCTCTGGGTCAAGCAAGTGTGGTTCGAGTCAATTTATCAGTCCCCATGGAAGATCAATAACCCTTTTAAACCTTTGAGATACATTAAAAAAAAAAAATCCCCACCTAGTAAACCTGAAGAAATTATAAAATGTAACTGGAGAGAATCGCAGTTTATGTAATCATTTGCTTAATGTTATCAAAATCACTCAGTCTCGATTTTCTCAATTCGTTTGCATGTTAAAAATAACGCTCAATTTGAACATTATGTCGTTTAATGTAATCAGTTCTCAAGTTAGGGAAGCTGAAACAATCACAAACTGCTTTGCCTGCTCAAAAAAAAAAAAAAAAAAAAAAAAAAAAAAAGAAGAAGTTGATTAGGAAACTAAAAAAATGGCAGAAAGTAATTCAGATATGATATCTCAAAAATCATGAGTCATGAATGGAAATTGATCAAAATATCCCTATAACTTCTGCATTCACATAATTTGAAGTTTGCCAGAATGGTATAGGAGAACAGTCAAAGGATAGATTTTATGAGTCAAATGAAGAGTACCTTGTCGTTAGGCCATTTCCAATAAATGCTAAAATAGGAAATGTGTTTAAAGTGTTGAATTGTAAAGTACAATCTTGCTCCGATGGCATAAAATAAGACATTGATTTTTAAACTTTTTTGTTTTTAGAAAAGTATTTTAAACTTTTCAAATAATGCAGTTTTTCAAAGATTTCTTTGAGTTCATCAGTTTAAAAGCATTATCCACATTGCTGAGGTTCAGTCTTGAAATTAGTTTGTTAACTTTTATAAACAAAACTAATTTAATAATTACAATTATTTTTTTATTGCTTTTGGCAACAATTAAAAAGCAGATTTCAAGTATTGTTTAGTTTTATTGCTGCTTACAATCTATTTCCTTCATTAAAATATACAGTTTTGTCGTGATTAAGCCTAAGTCAGGCTCAGAAAGACCATGAGCGTGGGGTGAGAGAAAATGTGCAGGTGAAGTGAGAGTTGGGAATATAAGAAAAGAAAAGAAAAAGAAAAAAGTTTCGCTTTTATCACATTTCTTCACGACACACTTTTTTTTTTGTAGCAATTAGCAGTTCAAATACAGAAAAGGAATAATGAAGAAAGTAATTCAAGACATACCATATTTTGTAATTGCTTGCATAAGATTTAAAAATGTTAAGGACACGACAAAATTACTGAGCCAATTTATGGAAGTTGCTATTGAGTAGCAAGTACTTCGAGCCCACAAAGGATAAATTTCCGCGTTGATAGTCCATGGCATACATCCCATCCCTGAAACAAAGAATGTTGTTAAATACTGCAAATTATTTTATAGAAATAAATAATGAAGGATCAACTCAAAACGTTAATTAGTTTTGGCATGACAAAATCAAAACAAAAATATCAAATATAGTAATAAATAATGATGGAGGAGAAATGGGAAGAATAGGATGGCAAGAAAAATTAGAGGGGGTTTGCATTTGTGGCTAAATAAAAAAAGAAAAATATTTCTAGTTTGTCGGATTGCTGCAGCAGCTTCAGACTCTTGCTTTGTTCTAATCTGCGACATCTACTGGACAAGCAAGAAATTATTTTTCATATTTTATCTCGGCATAAATGCAGTTGTCCCATTTTTCTTACTCTTCCATGCATGATAAGCAGAAAACATTGAAATATTCAATACTTTTTATACAAAAAACAATAACAATGATAATGAAATTTAAAAAAAAAAAAATCAGCCAAGCTTAAACAACGCACCCCTTTTTTGCATTCATAAAGCTACTTCAGAACAAACGTTTTTTCATTTTCAAAAAAAAAAAAAAAAAAACTATTTTCCAGAAAATGCTGACAATTGCTTAAACCTGCTACAAAATAAAATTTACTCTTCAGGAAAAAAAAATTCTTAAATATTAATAGCATGCATATTAGAAATATTAGGAGCTAAACAATGAAATACAGTGTTCGGGCTCAACTATCCGTAACCTAGGTTCCAAGGACCCATTAATGAAATAGAATTGGGTCCTTTGGTGGAAAAAATGAGTCCCTTAAATTTTAAACAGAAAATCTTAGTATGTAAATGAATAATATAAAAATATTTATACTTGGGGGGGGGGGGGAAGGCATGAAATAAAATAAATTGGTTATTTTTGCCCTAATTTTTTGTGATTTTATCATTGTAAAATTATTTTCAAATAATACACTTGCAAGACTTAGTTATGTGAGAAACTATTTGGTCAGTTACAATGAGATTAACTCAAAATTTACTTTAAAAATAGGTTTTACCATAAAGTTTAAAACAAGTGCCTCTGATTGATCAAGCAAAAAGCACTCCCTTAACCTTTGTTTTCCTGGAAATTTTTTGTTAGTGAAAAAAGCGAACAGACCCCCCCCTCCTTCCCAATTATCATTGGCAATTACATAATCTTTACTAATAATAAAGCTGAAAGTCTCTCTGTCCGGAGGATATCTGTAGGATGTCTGTGACGTGCACAGCGCCTAGACCGTTCAGCCGATTTTCATGAAATTTGGCACAAAATTAGTTTGTAGCATGGGGGTGTGCACCTCGAAGCGATTTTTCGAAAATTCGAGTTTGTTCTTTTTCTATTTCAATTTCAAGAACATTACGGAATTATCATGACGTGGAATGGGAGAGCGAATGAACATAGCCAATTGGAGAGAAATTCATCATCCATTATTTGTAAATATACAGGCGAACCAAATGACCTTTTAATTTTCTACTATGGGCAAAGCCGTGCGGGTACCACTAGTAATAATAATAAATCGCAGCGAATGAACGAAAGTTCGTTCAAAAACAAAGAAGACAAAGAACTTCAGCATTTTCAATTTCACAGTTTTGATAAAATTTCTATTTCAATTCTAGGTTTTGAACACTCTCTGGAAAAGAGACTTTCACTAGAATCTCATTTTATTCTGCGATTCAAATCTATTTTCCCTTATGGGTTAAATTCCTCCCTTGATAATAAATTATATACAGCATACCATAACTCATCTAAAAATCTTTGTATTTATTCATTGTTTAGATTTGGAAATAATACAAGTACTTCTCGTTTTAATAGAGGATCAGGAAAATCCCCTCCTCGTTTCTGCATTTTTTCGCCCTTTGAAATTCTTAATAAGCTTGAAAATTCTTTTTGTCATTCTTATGACACTGAATGTGTTAGGAAATTTCTTTTTGGTCTTAAACGAAAATTTCTAAAAAAACGTAAAAATTTCCTTCCAAACTACCTTTTTAAAAATTCACACTTTGAATTTCTTTGTTATGATCTTCTGATCTACAAAGTTGGTTCTACTCAACAACATCAAACTTACTACTGTACCTTTAGTTTTTTGCAAAAATCCTTCGACTATTTAAACTTTTCTAAACTACACAGTAAACTTTTGGATTTTTTTCCCATCAAGGATCTACAAATTGTCTTCAGCTACAAATTCAATCCTCCTTTCTCGAAAAAAATTCTAAACTATCAAGAAGTTGCAAAAAATTTTGATAAATATTTGAATTTTGATTGTAATTGTGCTAATTTCTCTAATTCCATCTTCTTCAACTCTGATTTTGGTCATATTCTGACCAGGGATTTGAATTTTTTACAAAACAAAAAACTCATTAAACTTTTTAGTTTGGGTACTAAATATCGGCCTAATTTTCGTATTAATT
Source organism: Uloborus diversus (assembly GCF_026930045.1). Taxonomy (NCBI): domain Eukaryota; kingdom Metazoa; phylum Arthropoda; class Arachnida; order Araneae; family Uloboridae; genus Uloborus; species Uloborus diversus. The sequence continues at coordinate 99,516 of NW_026558711.1, forward strand.
TCCTAAAAACTTTTAATAAGCTTACATTTGAACTTGAATATTTTTTAAGAAAAATCTCCTATTGTTTTAATGTTCCACTTAATGCATTTCTTGAATATAGACACCACTTTTTAATTGAACTGAAATCACGTTTACGTGATATTGTTAACACCGATTCTTCATACTTCAATCTTTCTGCTGATGAAAATAATGCCATCAATGATTTTAAAAAAGCTTTTGTCTTTACAGTTGTTGATAAAGCCAGTTCTAATTACTCTATCTGCTGCAAAAAATTATATGCTAATATTTTGAAAAATGAACTAGAAAAAACCACCACTTATGTTTCCTCCAAACTTAATGAATCCTCCATCATCAAAAAATTTGCTGCTGCTTACAAACTTTTTAAATTGCCACGTCCTGATTCTGTTAACTTACCTTACTTATATGCAATTCCAAAATTTCATAAAACACCTGTTGGATTTCGCTTTATTTGCTCTGCCACCAACACCATTGGAAATAATCTGAGTGTAAAGCTTGAACAGTTTCTCAAAAAAATTCTTGAACAACTTAAACTTCAACAAATGAATTGGTTCTGGATTGTTAATAATAGTGTTGAAGTCATCAATTTACTTACTATGCTTGATATAAATCACTTAGAAACTTTTGATTTTGAAAACCGCTTCACCAATATCCCACTCATTGAACTTTTTTCCTCTGTTTCAGAACTTTTTAATTCAGTCAAGGATTCCCTTGATTTTAATGAATTGTTTTTTCTTGGTCTTTTTAAATTTTGTATTTTCAATAATTTTTTCAAAAATGGTAATTCATGTTTTCTTCAAATTAATGGCATAGCAATGGGAGCTAATTTTAGCTCTACATTAGCCAACCTTTTTCTTTTATATTATGAACGAAAATATTTAATTGACAATCCTTCCTCTACACCTCTTTGTTGCAGATACATTGATGACCTTTTGTGTATAAATTTTCCTAATTTTTCTGAACTCAGCAAAACTATTTATCATAGTTCATTAACGCTCAAAAAGACCAATTCTAATCATAATAGCTTTAATTTCTTGGATATCAACATACAAATTGACTCAAATTGTTCCACTACAATCTATGACGTGAATTCAATTTCACAGTTAAACAGTTTACAAGATTTTTCCTCCTGCCTAAGTAAAAAGGTTTTTATTGGCATTATTGTTTCGCAAGCTATCAGAATTAAAAGAATTTGCAATACCATTTCTGCATTTAAGCAAGAAATTTCAGTACTCAAAAACTTACTTTTTAATAATAACTTCCCTAAAAATCTAGTTGAAAACATCTGCTTAAGTATAGCCTTCGATGAACATTTCGCTTCTTTTGAAACTGTTTAACTGTGTAAATGTATGATACAACCGTGACAAACCATTTTTTTATGAAACACCGTGGTGGATAAATTTTACACATGCGAAACAGGCGACTTGGTATGTCTATGGACCGATTTCCGGATATGTTTTTATGTTTTTAATGTTTTGTTGACAAATGGATTGGCTTTTTTATCAGGCTGAACAATGGACAGAATTTGTTTACGCGGATTTCAAGGTAAGACAATTTTGTTATTGGCAGGTACTGTCCCGTGGAAGGCTAATTATCGGAACTTGTTTTCCTAATTAGTCGAGGCGAAACCCCCTGATTTTAGTTTTAGGTTTGAGCTCTAGTTTATTGTTTTTAGCTTAGCAAGTGGTGCGTTTGCCCATTGTTACTCTATATTACATGTACTGGAGCTTAAACATTCTCTTCTAGTTTATAGTTAAAATTTTGGTCTTTTGACCATAATTAATGAATCCTCCACGGCTGATGAGCTCTGGATTCACTCTTTTTCTATTCCTACTTAATAGCTGTTTGCAATTTTCCTTTTTATCATCATTTGTTATTTATAATTTGTTTAATATTTGTAATTCTGTTTGCTTAATCATATATATATATATATATATATATATATATATATATATATATAATAGCTGTTTGCATTTTTCCTTTTTATCATCATTAATTATTTATAATTTGTTTAATATTTGAAATTCTGTTTGCTTAATTTTATATATATATATATATGTGTGTGTGTGTGTAATTTTTTTAGTCTTAAAAAAATAAGAGGGAGGTGAATCTTACATACTTTAGAATGGGGTGCCCCAATTCTGATACTTGTGTCAAACAAAATAAAAGCAAAGAATTTTTTATTTTTTTAATGTTATGGAAAATTCAACTTTTTTTTTCTTTTCCCTCCATTTAATTTAAAGTGAAATTTTCTAGCAACGTCTTGTCAAAACCAGTCCATCCAAATCAGGGGGAAATCAAACATCTGATGAGCGTGTTCCGTTCATTTCAGAGTGACTGCTTAATTTAGAGGCTAACACACATCCACAAAAGCTGGCATCCCTGAAAGCTAATAGATACTTCCATTTCCGCCTGTAAACTGGATGTTTGACTTTCAATCTCATCGGTGGTCAGACTATAAAGACTTGTGGCAACGGCCTAAACTCAGAGAAACAGCGCATGCAAATCTGGCAAAGTTTATTTAAAAGGCTCCAGCTGAGTTGGCTAGCGCGCGGTATCTGGATTGAGGTGTTGTGTAAATGTTAGATTATTCCGAGATGGAACTGATTAATTTATATTTATTTCTTTTAATGGTAATGTGTTTTGTTGCAATTTACAATAAATGTTCGCTTTTAACAACTGGATTACCCGTCTCTACAGACTATTTTTACTAACTTGTTTTGCACTAAAAGTATGAAATAAAAAAGACTTCATGAATTATAACCTGCAAAAAATGAAAATTCTTTTCATATCCTTATATTTATATGTTGTTTTTTATGTATTTACATTTATGCTAATTTTAAAGCAGTTAATAAAATTTGAATAAAAAAAAGTTAGGGAAGAAATATACACGGTAGAAAGTTATTCGCTCAAATGCATACCATCTGTTCTCCTCTCAAATCTTTATTTTTAATTTTATTAGCTGCTTTAGAATTTACATAAATATCTATTTGAGAGAGCAACAGCAATTTTCGGGTATTATAAACAGAAGTCTTTTTTATTTTCTACTTTTTAATCCGAACCAAGCTAATGGAAATAATCCAGATTCATTTCGTTTTTAAATATTTTATTCATGCAATGCAATGCAGTTTTTCTTTTGAATTAAAATAAAATTACCTTCAGAAATGTCCGATGGGACTAATGCTGCTTTGCAGACTGTACTTCGTTTTCTTCAGATGACGTTAACTTTCTCTTTTTAGAGCAATCCTTTTCGTCATTTTAATTTTTTTCTTTGGGTTTAAAAAAAGCTTGTTATCGGTTTTGCTCGCTCCATTATGCAACAACTTTCACTTAGAATGTACTATTTTAAACAAATTGTAAGTTTCCAAAAGAATACGCAGTAAATACTGGCTGAAAAATCAATGTGATTGCAATGGATACTCTGGTTAGCAAAGGTAGTTTTGACTATGACCTATGACACACACGAGACCAGACCAACAAAATCTCTATCGTCTTGAATTCCAGTTATGCTATCATTTTCGGATTTGAAGCCCAATGATCTTTAAAGCAGCAAACAAAAACATTTTCTTTAACTCAGAAACAGAGGAATTGTCTTCAAGAGCTGAGGAGGCAGTGGAAAATGGGAGAAATGCGTCCGACGAATGGAGGAAGAGTAAAGGGGTGAAATTCACAGGTTTGACATGCAAGATGAACATTTCAAGTTCATGGTTAAAGGTCATTCAAGTTAAAAGCCATTTCGCTCTGTTATCTGGATTCGTACTGTTCTTTGGTTGCTCTCTTTCTTAAAATTCTGATTCCTTAGAAAACCGAAATGATAAGAGTGAAAAAAAAGTATAAGTTTTTTTCAAGTGATGAAAAAAGGAAAATCGTAGAATACTGGCCAAGTTAGATTTGCAGCAATTGCTAACCTCAAAAGGATAAATAATGAATCCAAAAAAAAAAAAAATCAGAGATCAAAAAGCAATGAAAGACTTTTTCTTGAAAAAGATATGCTTAAAGTTTCTTTTACTGTCAAAATGATTCCTTAAATTCGCAATAAAGCACTTAATAATGTAATAATAGAATAAATACCTAACAAAACTAATAAAGAGGAATTTTAATCAAGAGCCCATATTGTCTTTAGTATCGATTTCAAATTTTCGCCATCATATTTCAAATTTCTATAGAAAGTTTCTTAAAGAGCCCCCGTATTTCAAAACCTCTTTATCTCGATTTTTTCCTTTAATGTGAAATTCGAAATATACAGATTCGATTGTATGCAATATTCCCACTGCGCGGCTCATAAAATTAAACATATTTAACAATTTGCAGAATCTATGACAAAGAAAGGCTGCATATACGTGGATTTAAAAAATCAATCTCATTTCTAAAAGCAAAGTGCCAAATTTCACTCAATTATCAAAAAATTGTCTCAGCAGAGGGAGGCGTCTTTATGCTTGAGGGTCACACATGGAGCAGATTTTCAATGGCATTGGGGGGGGGGGGGGTGAATTTTTGACCTTTGTTACTCAGAAAAAAGTTTAGATTTTTTTTTTCTTTTTCTTCTTTTTTTTTCTTTCTCTTCCCTCTTCTTTTTCTTTTTTTGGGGGGGGGACTAACATTTCGGGGGGGGGGTTGTCACCCCCCCCCCTTAGCTAAGCCCCTGTATTTGACTTTATTTTGACTCGTTCAAAATATCTGTTTTGGTTTTTGTTCTATTTTTAAAATCGCGCCAGTTTGAAAATGGCGCGATCGATTAATACCCGACTTTTCCGAGTCCAAATAAAAATAACCCATCAGAAAGAGATGAATTATTAGAAAAAGAACAAGGTTAAAGTGCTTTTGTATAAAATTCAAGTATTCATAAGCAATTTAACAAGAAAAATGTAAAGTTCCGAACTCTTTGTGTTTAGCGCGATCTGGAAAATGTTCGCCATTTTTTTTCTCCCCTCTTTTTATTGGGGATGCAAAATAATGATTTTCAAAAGTAATTCTGGTTACATGAATGCCAAATTGCAATATTTTTACTGTACAATTGTCTTGTATTAATCCTGAAGATTGCATTGAAAACCTCTCTTATTTTTAGTCTTCATTTCTGTTTTTAGGAATTTCCTCTAGATAAAAGTTGAGGGAAAGCTTATTCTTAGAATACAGTACAATGGGCTATTTATGAACTTGCTCCCTGAGCTCTGCCCAGGAGGTCACTGTAAGCTCCAGTCTTATCACTAAACTTCCATTGACTGGTCCACAATTGGGGTGTGTTTGAATAGCTGATAAACAGATAGGGTCATTTTAGTCCCTTTATATTGATTCTCCTGGTCATTTTGAAGCTTAGAAGCATTTACTAAATAGATCTTTAGCATTTTCTCCCATTTTTTTTTCAGGTTCTTATCTTTTGGGTTTTTCTGGGTCCCTGGGACCGGATTTTTCGCGGAAGTTCCGCGAAAAATCCGCGTTCCCTTTCCCGCGATTGCGTAAAAAACCCGCTATAGCGCGTAAACGCGAACCCTTAAATATGAAAGATAAATAGGATAAGCTCATACTTCACAGGCATAAATGTGTACGTAATGGCAAAACAAAAGAGGTTTTCATTACTTAAAGCATGCTATTAATTCTTATATGCATAACATCAGTTACAATGAGCTATGTTTGTCATAATTATATTCTGTAAAATGCACACCAAAATTTATGCACACTAATTCTTTACACTCAAAGTTCTGAATAAGTTTTGAAAAGTTAACTAATCTCAAGAGAACAAAATAGGTCAGTAAAGTACCTGGAGCAAAAAATAATAAATACAATAGAAGTCCCATGAACGTCATCCATGAGTATGCCGATGGGCACCATTCATAGGCCCATGTAATGTCATGGGGGAGTTGCGTTGTGTTACAAAGTCCAACAGTAGCAACATCAGGATTAGAAGCTAATGAGGGCAAGCAGGTGCCATCAACGGTTCCATTATCAAAATCAGTAAAACAATATCCACACTTTGAATCATCAATACAACCTGAGCACGAGCTATGGAACAAAATTATGAAAAATCTTATTGCTAGTGATAATAATAATAAAAGGTATACACACAGTACAGTATCCAATATTTCACTGAGCATTAATATAAAATATTTGCAAAAAGAAATGTAATTTTTAATAAACAATAAAACTTAACTTCATTCACTGACTTTTATTTGTGGCTTACATAAGCTTAAATTGCTGATAACCATTTTAAACTGCTTTGTTCTTTGGAGTATTTTACCACTAGAACAACAATCTAAGGCAGATATCTACCTCAGGTGAACTGGGTATTCAGCACTTTTAGCTAGTATCGTTAGCTGTTATCATTCACAAAAATGAGTACAAAAAATCATGTATTTAGTGAGTCAGATTACAGTTTTCAGAACGATTTTACAAGCAAAAAAACCCACGGGGAAATTATTTACCCCGGATTGAAGTTTACAGGTAAAAAAAATGGGTAGGTAGTTCTAGGGTTAAGAAAGATCTAGCAGTAGAATTCTTTAATATAAATGCAACTTAGAAAGTTATAAAAGAAGTTACTGATTGATATATAATTCTTTGCAATTTCAGTAAATTATGAAATTTATTACTACTTCATTGAACTTTTTTTGATTTCAATGATTTAGCATTTCAGTAACTCTTATGCTCACATCTGTGTGCATCACCTTTTTTTCTCAGATTTATAGCCAAATCAACTGATTAAGTTCAATACAATAACTGCTTCAGGTTATTTTAATTTATTTCATTCCAAAATGTGCAAATTAAAAAAAATAATTACAATGGAAGTATTTAATATCCACTGCCTTTACATTAATTACCCAGTAAGGATCAGCAATAACAAACATGCAAGAGCCTGCAATAGAAAGAATCTTTCAAAACTTTATTTAGCAATTTTCAAAATTTTTTGCAAGTTTATTTTGAGCATGAAGTGTTCTTAGTTCACTTCTAAATGAGTACATTATTTACTCAGAGTATAAACAGTCTACTCTTCTTGTCCTTCCAAATGTTGGCAAGTGTCGGAGGAGTCACAACAGCTGCTTCTTTGTCAATTTAATTCTATTAATGTGCAGAGTTGTGATTATCTGATACATGAATTTTAAAATCAAATCAGAGCAAAACTATTGTGAGAGTCTAAAATGCTTATACTGACATTTGAGAGGAATCGAGAACAAACTGGATGGATAAGACTTGACTCGTCCTATCCATCCAGTCTGTTCTCGATTCCTGAATAGGCAATATAGGCCCTGATCTAGGGCCCCTGCTTTCTAGGGGCCTTCTGTTGGCTAAAACAGTTTAGAAGATGAAAAAAGATTAAAAATTTTCCCCTTTAATTTATTTTTCTTTTGCTTACTTAAAGTGTAGGACACTCTGCATCTCAAAAAATATTTTAATTGAAAGTTGGCCCTCCTGGTTCCCTTGAATGTTTGTGTAAGATTTCTAACAATTACAGGAGAGTCCTGAAAAAGTATTTGGCCACCCCCCCCCCCCGGATACCTTAATTGAAACCCGCAGATGGATACCCATAAGTAAAAATGGCCATCCAGCCTAAATAAGCACAGTAAGTTCTGATTTAAGTATACTAAATACATCCCATGCTTCAAATGAGGTTGGGAAAAAAAAATAAATAACCCTCAGCGATTGCTAAACAGCATGCAGAAAGATTTCATGGCATATTTCGTTACTGCTTCAAGGAATATGGCGACTAATGTACGGAAAACGTGTGTAATGTGAGATAAGGGTAAAGGGGTGTTAAAGACTATGTTGATAGATGAAAAATTCTAACCTGTATCCAAAACATGTTGTTCCAACAGTAGACGGATCATGGTAAGTTAGATCTGGTCCATGTAGTTCTGCAAGCTGAAAGCTGACTGCTAACACTGTTAAGCTTAGAATCACACCTAATAAAACAATTTTTAAATTTAAAATAATATTTTATTAAGATAAAACATTTTATAGACCAGATGCATTTAAATACTACATGTTAAGAACACTAACATTACACATTTTTGAAATAATTACCACAGCAAAAATAACACAATGAAAAGAAAAGTGCATAAGAATGCGTCTTAGTTCAAAATATTAGCAAAAATTGAAAAGAATTCTTAAAATGAACAAATATGTATGGAATTATTATTTAAATTTATTTATTCTTGAAATTGTGATATTTAATAATGTGACTCAACTTTTGCCTATCTATTTATTAGTTATCAATTTTTTGTATGCTTTTGAAGAAGAGCAACAAGAAATAAAATTGATCCTTACCACACTAACTTACAAACACACACTGACACTATGTAAACATCTGTATTTGTGAGGCAAAAGGGTACTAAGTCACAAATAAAGTTTTTATCTGGTTTTTATCTATAAATTATGGCTCTTAAAATGAAAATTTGTTTATGAAAATCTTAGTGCTTCATACTTCTGATTAGAGTATAAAATGTCAAGTCAGATAATGCTTTAATTCCAATTTGAAAAAAAGAAAAAAAAAAAATCATCACCAGTTTTCAGTTTTATTTGTTTGCCAGTCTCCAATTCTTTGTTTCATTCTTTTAGCAAAAAAAGTGCTGTGGCAAAATACAGAGTATTTAAATGTGTTCAGTACTAGTTAAAACTCATTAATTCCTCACATTTTAAATGAATTAAGTTTTTTATTCTATATATAGTGCATAAAAGGAACTAAAAAGTAATCGCTCAACTAAAGGACTAACTGCACAGATTTATTACTGTTCAAAAACTGTTGGTATTTCATAAAATTCAACTTTTTACATTTAATTTCTACTGATGAAAGAAATACTAAGAAAAGCATAAGCAATATACATAGTAATACAACTAACAACTAAAAATAATGTAAATCGTCTGAACTTATTAAAAACTGGGAATTTACCAAACAAGCTTCCAAGGGTTAATTTCCTCCTACCCACTTTTTCCACAATAAGTAGTCCAATGAAAGAGCAAAGGCAGTTCATCCCAGAAGTAGCGGCAGACAGCCAGATGACTTTGCTACGGCCCTTTACACCGGACATTTCAATAATTGTCGCACTGTAATACCTGTAAAACAGAGCGTAAGACAACATTAGCAGGGCTTTTAACAAGCTGCCAGTCCAAGGGTAACATCGAGACCATGACTCGTTTGATCGAGGAGTTTGATAACACAGGTCAAAAATTTTGTTTGAAAATTTTAACATATATTCAAAGACAAATGCAGCTGCAAGTCTGGTTTGCTAGCCTGAAGTTCCATAGAACAGTCAATGTATATCACACTCCAGGGTCCCCCATACACCTACCCACTATTTGTGGTTTAAACCGGGTTTGTGTGCCGGTTGGTTGGTGGGAGGCTGTTTCATGGGTGGGTCAAAGGGTTAGCTGACCCCCTGTGGCATGAATTTCATTATGATAATTATTCAACTTTTTTTTAAAGAAAAATAGTACATGGAGTCCCTTTTTTCTGCTTGGTTCTGTAACGAATTTCTTCTCAACATGTATTAACTCAAAAGATTGACTGGGTTTGTTTACTAGGCTGTTGCTATTTTGAGATTTTTGTTCATTTTCAGGAGAATAATATATTTAAACATTACGGTAACAGGTCCAACTTGTTTCCCTAAAGAAATATGACTGTTGATGAATATTTGAGGGGGTATGATACATAGCACAGAAAGTGCCATTAAAAAATTAAAAGGAGGGGGGAGAGTAGTTTGAAAGAGTTTTAATCTTATTTGGGGGGGGGGAGCTCCGTAGCATATGAGGCAGTGCGCCATTCCCTTGGGGGGGGGGGCTGATAGACACCCTTGCTTAGTTGATATGCTGAGGTCGCTGGCCACTGAAATTTGACCCCCCTTACAAAATTTTCTGGATCTGCCCCTAGGCCAGTTGGTTGGTGGGGGGCCGGTTGGTTAGTAGGGGGCTAGTTGGTTGGTGGCCAGTTGTTTGGGGCCCTGAAGACAGCTCTGTTTTTTTGATCTAGACCAAAATCCAAGCAATCCCTGGTCTAACCCCCAAAGGTATTGATTCACTTGAAGGACTTCATGTGACCAGAACATATTTAACTTTCTCCAGACACCAATGATGAACACGGAGGATCTTTAATCAGCGGCATATCAAACACATGACCCTCATTTGTATGTTGAGTAAACTAAATCAATTGAAAAAGCATCAAAAATACAACCAAAGGTAAGCAGCAGATTTGTTGACATGTCTTTAAAAGAGACATCCAAAAATAAATTAATTACTAGGTATAGAAAAGAAACTATACTTTAAAAAAAATAAAATGTATTTACTTACATAACAGTGTTTATTCCAGCCAACTGTTGAATCAGTTGCAAACTACATCCAACTAATAGAGCAGTTCTCAAAGAAGGATGTGTCAAAATTCTCTTCAGAACTGAAGAATCACCTGCAATACAAACTGCATGTCTAAACTGCAGAAATAGTAAATTCTTGGTGGGAGCAGGCAAAGAAGAGTTTACAGCCTTCTGCCAAGAAGAAGTTTAAGACAAAGCACACACACACTCACATGTAAACGCTGCTCAAAAGATTAAGGTATCTTTAAGACTAGTTAACAATCCGAGTCTCTCTCTTTTATGGCAAAATCAAACAAGTGTTTAAAAAGCAAATTTTTTTTAATGTCATAAAATGTGTGAAAGCACAGAAACTTTGCTTGCGACACAAAAACTGACGTGCGAGAGATGGCCACTAAAAACAAGATACGAGCAGAGTTGAATTTTCAAATAAGAAAAGTCGGCAGTTGCCTGAACGGCAAAGTTTATACTTCATTTTGGGTACAATGATTTTCTACAAAAAAAAAAAAGAGTAAAGAGTTCTTTTGGAACATCCAACTGCAACCAAAACGAGAAGGGAACAACTAGATGCTATACACATCCTACATACAAAATTCCAACCTTCCACGGCTAACCATTATAGCGCAGGACATACGTACATACATCACGACGAAACTCATGAAAAGGACTCGACTGGAGGTTGGTCGAGATGGATTACTGAGGTTACTTATATGCATCAGGGGTGATTCGGTGGCCGAACACTGTTCCAGTTCTGCTTTTCTGAAAAAAATAAGCTTTCCTTTAACATAAAATTGATCTCAACTCTGGGTGCAATTTTTTCACATTGCCGTTCCGGTATTAGAACACTTGCGAATTTACTCCTGATACGTATTGTACATCCCCACAGACATTATGAAGGAACTACCGCACATACTCGTACATAAGTCAAGAAATTAGTACAAAAATGAGGTCAAAAGTTTGAGGGCCAACTTATACTGAGGCCGAATTTCCGAAAATTTCCCTCCCAAAAATTCTTGGTAAAAAACGCTAGAAAACGTGAACATTTTTCCGATTTCAGTCCAACACTTTTAAACAGAAACTAAAGAAATAAAAACTTACACATTCTGCTATAATTTTACTAGGACTCGACCGATGCATCGGCGCCGATGGTTCAACAATTTAGCCATCGGCATCGGCGGGCGATGCTAACTTGCAGGAAACATCCCCCCATCGGCCTTAAAAAACATCGAAAAGCCGATGGAATTGGCCGATGTTTTTGAAAAAAAAAAGGACCTTTGTTGTTTTACTTTTTAATACAAAGTAAAGGGAGTTATTGTTTTTATACAAAATTGTTCATTTAAATTTCAGTAAGAATTTCCATTTTAGTCACCCCTGAAAGAGTTTTTAATACTGTACCAAACAAGTTAATTCAGGTACCAAACAAGTTAATTATTGCGTTTTACTTGCGGCTGGATGTACGTATGTATCTCTCATAAGTCATAACTCAAAAATGGTAAGCTGTAGAAGGCTAAATTTTCGCATGTGGGGTGTGCGTACGTTCCAGTTGTGCACTTCCCTTTTTGTTTTCGATTGCGTGTTCTAAAAAGCCTATTTACTCGTTTTTTGTGGCTATTAATTACTTATTTCAATGGAAAACTAATATAGCGTCTCAGACTGACGATCATTTGGTGATATATTGCCGAATTGGAGACTATGGAAACAAATATGAGATGGCGAAACCGGTTTTGTTTCATTTTGTTAGATTCTCGTTGAACCAACGGTAATTTTTAATTATTCAATATTTTTAATATGAATCAAATGCCGTCTTTTCTGTATCGCTTCGGCAGAGCTACAAGTTTGGGGCCCGTCGAAATACATTTCGAGGCCCTATTTCTCTATCACAGAAGTTGTAAAACATTTATCATAAGCATTTTTGTAACTCCTACGGTGCCTTGGTTATGGGGCCTCTCGCGCAATTGCGACATTTGCAATATTTTAAATTCGTCACTGCACGTCTAAACAAACTCGGGTGCAAGTTTTAAAAGGGTTTTTCTGATCAATGTTTATGATTGTTTTGAACTCTATTTTTTATGACTATTTTATGTATTTCCGAGAACACTTGCATGGCCCTCCTCCTATTCCCTCAATTTCTGAAATTAAACTCTAATTGTACTTCTTTGTTGTTTATTCATGAAATTAGAGATTTTTTTTTCAAGCTTTATCTATTGTTTAGGAAGAATTTAGAGCGTTAATGTAAGAAATTGATTAAAGACGTTTTGAATGGTGACATAATTCGGAAATCAAAGGGACTTTTGAATTTTTTCTTCGGAAGTGCTGAAGTAGATTCAGAAACTCTTCCGAGGCGTTGGTGGTAGCGGTTTTGTATTAAAAAAAATGAGGCCGAAGTTGGGGTCGAAGTTTAATGTTGTGAGTTACTCCAAAATCAGAGGGTGACCCCCCTAACCCACCCTCGTTGTTTCAAGCATTTCTTAAATATTTAGCGATTATTTATTTTGGTCAAGAAATGTCGTTTTGTGTATTTCTTATACTTGTTTCACCTACACTCCTGTTTGTGAAAATTGCAACACCACGGAAGACTTACGCGAGTCAGCTGAAAATTGCAGGAAATGTAAAGTAGGGCGTGATATGCAAATGATTAGAATTGCAGACCAGTAGCGCATGCGTATGCTGAGCAGCGCCCTTTGAACGGCGTATCGAACCGAATATAAATAGACGGCTGTAGCGAGGCGGGCATGATTATCGGTGGTTATATGCTAGAGTAAACGTTAACTGAATCTTTACTATGCCTCTTCGACAAAAGAAAGCGAAATTTGAGCAAATTTCTTAGTTTGAACGAGGCAGAATCGTCGGCCTTCGTGAAGATGGATTGTCTTATCGTGCAGTAGCCGCTCGTGTGCAGCGTAACAGCAGCACAATCATGCGTGCTTGGAAGCAGTGGATGGACGAGGGTCGGACAGCTCGGAAATCCGGGAGTGGATCCCGAAATGTGATAGCAGCTCACGATGGCAGACATCAGGTGCGTATGGTGCTGACGGACCGCAGAGCATCTTCTAGACAATTGGCAGCACAGTAGTCAACAGTTATAGGTGTTTCATTGAGTGCTTCATCAATTCGGAGACGTCTGCTGCAGCGTGGGCTGCGCGCAAGGATTCCTTTATACAGGATTCCTCTCACGGAAAACCATCGACGCCTGCGGCTACAATGGGCCAATGTGCATAGGAGCTGGCGTGCTGATTGGCAGCAGGTCGTCTTTTCTGACGAATCCGCTTCAATTTGTGGCACCATGATGGCCGAATTCGTGTCAGGAACTATGCCGGTGAACGGCACATTCCGGAGTGCATTATTAAACGCCACAGTGGACAAACACCCGGAGTTATGGTCTGGGGTGCCATAGCATATCATGGACGATCACAATTGCTACGAATTGTGGGCAATTTGAACAGTACCCGATGCATAAACGAAGTTTTACAGCCCCAAGCTATTCCGTTTTTGCAAGGATTGCCAGGGCTGTATTCCAGCAGGATAATGCCCGTCCACATGTCGCCAGGACTGTCAAATCCTTCTTTGATTTGCAGCAGGTACAGCTTCTTCCTTGGTCTGCATATTCCCCGGATATGTCACCTTTTGAACATGTGTGGGATTTCGTTGGGCGGCTTCTCGCTCGTGATCCTCGTCCTGTTGCTTCGACAGACAAACTTTGGTTGCGCATACAAACAATATGGAATACTCTTCCGCAGGTAGATATTCAAACTTTGTTTCACTCCATGCCGAGTCGTGTAGCAGCTCTTATTGCGGCGCGTGGCCACACAAAATTTCTATTTCTATCTCTTTTTATTGTTTGTTTGGTTGGTTTGAAAATGTAATCATTTATTTGTATCATTACCACTCAACTGTGTATTAAATGTCATTCAACTATGATGCTTCCTTCATGGTGTTGCAATTTTCACAAACAGGAGTGTATATTTCGTAATGCGTCATCTTTTTTGCATCATTAATAGCGATCGATTTCTTTTTTCTGTTGTAACTATTTTTATGTATTTATTTAAAATCAATGAATAAGTTATTTTTGTTTTCATCATATTTTTAATAATATGTTATAGAAAAGTTTCAAGGATTTTCTATTATGCAATTTTTTAAATTTCGAAAATTATTGTTAAATTGAAAAATTTAATTTGAACTTATTTGTAGTGCTTCATAAAAGATTAAACAATCAAATTGTTAAATATTACATGCGCAAACATCAGATCAAGTAGTATATGTATTCAGTTATTAACTTGGTGTAAATATTGAGTTTGTTTATTGTAGCTGCATTTTAAAAACCTCGCTCTTTTCATGGCTATTTCTTTTTTCCGCAAAATTTATGTCACTGTTATAGCTTTTATGAAAAATGCAAACTTTTTATTCATAAATTTTAAATAAGTATAAAAATATTCCTATTATATTTAATATTGTAATTTATCTGTTACCTTTTTTGTTTAATTTGATGACTAAAAAATGTCTATGTGCAATCTTTCTACTTATATTGCGTAATTTGTTGACGGTTTCATAGTTTTATTCTTAACTAGCCGCCTGCGGCGACCAGCTGGTCCGCCTTTTTACGCAAATCGCTTTTTTTTGCGCCAGGGTTGCCGCCTTCGGCGGCTGCTTAGACAATTTAGAGACGGTATTAATCAATGTTTTTCTCTATACATCAATATTAACATTCGCCGTTTTACACCAAGGTTGACGCCATCGGCGGCTGCTTAAAAATTTTTTGTGTTGAATAAAGTATTTTCTAGATCTATCTCCCGTTATGTCCTTTGAAATATTTTTCAGGGAAGGGGAGGGGAGGCACAAAAGGCATACTCTTCATGCAAATTTTGTCGGAAAATAACAAAAAGCATTTCCACTTTTATGTGAAAGCATTGTTTTTTCAAAGTCATGGTGTGTGTGGGGGGGAGGGGCTTTTGATCCCCCGTTGAAGTTCCTCTATTTCTTACTGTCCATCTACTGTATCCACCTCTATATTTGTCCACCTTTCTTTCTCTCTATGTATCTATCTATACGATCCAAGCATATCTACCTCTGATAGTAATTAACAATCCTTTATATGTAAAAAAAAAAAAAACATTTTTTGCCCACTTAATATCATCTCTCTATCTACCAAACATAACCACCAAGAAATCTCTGAACGTTATAAAAAAAAAAAGTGAAGAGAAAGCAAACGATTTCAGTTAGGTCACGTGATGAGGAAGTGCGGAACTCAGCCGGCAATGCTTACAGGTCGCGTCCTGTTCTGCATTAAAAAAAATGCAAAAAAAAAAACTTTTGCGTATTTTTAAAAACTTTTTTCTTCTGAAGGGGGCGGAATGTTTTTACTATTACCAACTAAAATTTTGGAATTGAGGGCTCAATACTTTTTGCAGGATGGTTTTCGAAAAAAACTGAACCCAGAAAAAAATGCGAAATAAAGGTTTTTTCAAAAATTTATAAAAAATACAAAAATTGCTCTATCTTCAAAATTTTTTCCTTCATCCTATTTAAAATTAAACTTTCTACACTATAGTACAAAAAATATTTGTGTGGTGCGATTGGTTCGGGGTCTGTGAGGTAAAAAGTACTAAAAAATAAAAAAAACGCATAAAACATTAAATAACTTTTTTTCTAATTAAAATATCAAAAATCGAAGCCCGAGGTGCACATCTTCAGCAAAAACTGCAACAGTATACCAAATTTCATCTTTCTAGGCCTTACCGTTTTCCCGGGATGCGCGCCACACACACACACACAAACATCTTATTTTATTATATGTATAGATTTTTTTTGAATGATTAAACAACATAATTTAATGTTTTTTTAACTATGCTTAACCTAAATTCATACATTACTACAATATTACCGAAATCTTAGTTATATGTTCAATTAAAAAAAAAAACAAATTAATTGGTTACTAAACAGTCTCTTTGTTTTTCTTCCTTTTTTCTTTCTTTCTTTTTGGCTCTTTTTCATTGTCTTCCATCGTACAGCATTCAAAAAAGGAGAAGCATAACTACACCCTATACAGATTGTATGTAGTACGATCCAAAAGTTCGGAGAACAAGCTGTATAAAACCTTACCCAGAATAGTTCACATTACCGAAGCACATCCACCTTCAAATGGTCACCTTGTGGGACTATATGTACTACTTCTGCCAGTGTTCATATAACTTTTGAAAACACTCCTTTAAGCCATTTTTTGCTACCTTCTGTGATGCAGCTTTATCTTCTCCTGATGGAAGAAAGCGGCATCCATGCAAATAATTTTTTGCTCGGAACAGGTAAAAGTCACAGGGAGCTAAGTCCGACGAAACGTTATGTTATTTGTTTGTCATATCATAGGGTATTGACCAATCGAACCGTGCATCCCCGACATGAAAATCGCCTTCTTCCCCACGATGAAATTAAAGCAGCAGCGCAAGAGGCCTTACAGGAGGTTGCAATAAATGTCTTCCAGGAGCCCCTTTAAAAGCTATACGAACGTTAGCAGAAGTGTATAGTCGCTCAAGGTGACTATTTTGTAGATAGATGTACTTCGGTAATGTGAACAATTCAGGGTAAGGTTTTATACAACTTGTCCTCGAACTTTTAGATAATACTACGTACGTATGAGTTTTCAACGTACTATTTCATAACGTTTTTGAGTGACGCAAGTTTACGCGCATGAAGACATCTCAAGAGAATTTGCGACAATTAACTAAGGAGGCGTTCAAAATGGATATTTTGGTCATCTATATGTTCTTAGGTACGTATGCATGTACAGATGTGCCGAAAAAACTTGTGAAGTTTAAATTGGGTGACCGTAAAATAGAAATTTAGGTCGCAATCTGACTTTTTTTTTGTGATTACAATTCCTTATTCGTAGAAAGGAAGTAAAGTAAATTGAATCAATGATCCTTTAAATACCTGACAATCTTATCAATTTATTTCTGTTAGATTTTTTTTGAGCAATCACGATTGCTTATTGTTCTCATTTGACTGTCCTTGACGTTACGTTGATTTTATTCCCCCCCCCCCCCGCCTCCCTCTGCAGCACTCCCGCCCACCGTCCTCCGCAGGCGTAGCTCCTCCGGTCCTGAAGCAATGTCCCCCGCAATCCCCTTCTCCTGGTCGGTGGAGACCATGTCCTACACACGCTCACACACACACCTATGTGCATACACAAGTCTATGCACACGCAAGCATACACATGCATAAGCACCTACACACACAGAGAGGCATACACGCCTGCGTGTATGCACAGGTCTACGCACACACACGCCTACACATGCATGCGCGCCTACACACACACACATACACACACACACACAACTATACACACGTAACCGCCCAGGAGAAAGGCAAGTTTGGGGGGTCAGGAGCAGTTTCTAGAAACAATAACTCCAATGAGTAGGGTCCTGTCGCAACTCGTGATTGCAAAAAACATAATTTGAATTAAAAATATCAGAATTCAAATTAATTTTGTGTTACTTTTTTTTTTTGCCATCGGCCATTTGGAGGAAAACTATCGGCCATCGGCCATCTTTGAACAATCGGCCAATAATCGGCATCAGACCATCGGCCAAAAAAATGCCATCGGTCGAGCCCCAAATTTTACATGGTTTGACTGAAGACTAAATAATTGCAGCAAAAGACTGACTACGCGAAAATTGCGGAATTCACAAATTTTCTCCATAGTCGCAAATTAATAATGACCTTTTAAAAAAATATTTAAAAAAAAGTGAAATTTGGCTACAGCACAAAACTGATATTAATTAAAAATAAAAGCAACAAGCAACAAAATTTGCAACAGCGAAATCGAACCCTTAAAAAAAGTCGCGATCCTAGAAGTGAGCCCTTTTTCTCTAAAATAACAAAAAATCAACGTTTTTTTAACATAAGAATGTTCATTATATATATATATATATATATATATATATATATATATATATATATATATATATATATATATATATATATATATTACAGCATCGGTATTAAAGAACTGCGGCAAAACGCTCCCGATTTTTCAGAAAGTAGGGGCTCCATTTATAAGCGGGTCTCGATTTTTTCTCGGTTTTCCTCCAAAAAGTAGGGTGGTGTACTGTACGTGAGTACATAAGGTAGTCTAACGAATTCGGAGGCAATCATTAGATAAAAAAGTCTTACTAGACGCTTGTTCTCTTTCCACTTCTAAGCAGTTTGCTTTGATTGCTTCGAATTCGGCTTCAATGTTAGCATTCGACCCTCGGACTCTCAGCAGAACTCTTTGTGCATCCTCGTATCGTTTTTTACCGACGAGCCATCTCGGTGATTCAGGCATGAAGAGGAAACCGACGAATTGAATGATCGCCGGCACTGCGGCAATTCCCAACATGTACCTTAAGAAAGGAAATAATGATAAATTCAAACGAGTTTAAAACACTATAATTAATAAAGGGAGATAAAAAGAGCAGCCACAAAAAACACACATACAGACAGACATTTTCCAAAAATAGTCGAAATGGACTCGGCACACCTCAAAAGTGCAAATCCCTCATAATTCAAAAGTCGAAAATTTGCAAAAATTAAAAAAAAAAAAAAAAAAAATAAAAATAAATTAAAATAAAACCCCGAGACTTTCTTCTATATACCAGATATAGAAGAAAGTAAAAATGGTATAAATTAATTTCCACTCGCTGTCTGCGGATCACTATTGGTCTGTTGCCCACAGGTTGAGAAACACTATGCTATAGATTAGCATCCGCCAACAGGCGACCATTTCATTGAAAATGACTACCAAAGAATCACGTTCTGATCGCCAAAAGTGGCGATCATGTATTTATATTTTGTTAAAAGATACTGCGCAAGGACAACACGCTTCCAACCATAGGCGTCGGAACCGGGGGAGCTTGAGCTCCCCCTGGAATATTTCAAACCGGCTCAGCTCCCCCGGAAAATTCTAGCACTGCAGCTAATTGCCATACATTGATTTCCTCAAACCTGATTTCAAAAATGTGATCTGCCTTTTCTAGGAATTTCGGAATTTCCACCCAATAAGCAACAAAAGCAGGGGGCAGACGGAGTGGTCAGTGCACTTGAATTCACCTTCACCCTTTTTTTACTGTTAAAACATCTCTTGATTCCAGAAATGCGGAAAAGTGGGCTCTACCCCGCGTCCTGTGAAAATCAGTACCAGTAACAATATGGATTTGCTCCCCACCTTGAGCTCGTGTTTCGACTTTCGAGAGCGGCATTGCAGTTCAGTTCATATTCTTATTAGTTTTGCATGCGGCTTTTTTGTCCAATGCGGTGGCGAATCCAGAATTTTGTTCTGGGAGCGGCTGAGGTAGTTAAAATTCTTGCTGAGGTCTCCTTGTCATTACCAAAGTTTATCGATGTAAACGAAAGTGTTCTGTATCATTATCTGCTATCTAAGGGTGTTAATGACTAATGAATCTTTCTGAGTTACATTTGAAATTATCTAAAACTTGGTATTCAGTGTTAAAATTCTAAATTTCAAATGTATATTCAAAGTTTTTTCTTTCGTTTTAGACGTATTTGTTATGCAATTTGAAGGCAAAATTTTCAATTCTTGTTAAGGATGCAAAACAATTACGCTGACAAGGTGATGTAAATGAAATAGAAGAAAGAAAAGCTGAAAGATGTTAAACAAATAGTGAAAAACAGCGAGAAAGAAGAAAAAATTTTAAGAATTGATATCAAACACGAAAATTAAAGAGAGAGAAAGAAAGAAAAACAAGTAGCTATTATATCTACACTTTTTTCTCCTTTCCTTCTTTCAGTGAGTAAATGTATAAATATTTGGAACAGGTAGGGAAAAAGTTCAGAAATTTGAAGGGAAATTTCGGAAAACTAACACTCCTGTTACAATCGCAAATTTGTGTACCAACCTTAAGAAGAGCGAAAACAAATTAATTGATAAAGATAGAATGGATGTAGGAAATTATATATATATATTTTTTAACATTAAGATGCATAGACAGAGGGTGAAAGAATGTATTTCTGGTATGGGGGTGGCTGCAGCCTCATAGCTGCCCCCCCCCCCGGATTCGCCATTAGTCCAGTGATCACAAAAAGAGATAATAATGAGCCAGTTTGGCATTTAAATATGAATAACATGGAAGGTGCTCCAGACATGACTGAAAAAAGGTTACTAAGGTTGTTTGTACTTGTTCAAATAATGTTGAACTTGTTCAAATAATTTCAACTTTCCAAAAACTTACAGTGACTCCAAAAAGTATTCGTACACTTACGATTTTCAATGAAATACGCCATTATCGATTCGTTAAAATTAATATTTTGGAACGGGTATTTAATTATAAGATCTATGATTTATTTTTTAACAAAACTACATGAAAATTGTTAATAACATAATAAAACTTGATTTTTAAGAAATCAATAATCAAAAAGTGCCAGAAACTTAATCTCACAAAAGTCTTCGAACACTTTGAAAAAATGTCAAAAAACTGGTAAATAATCTAACTTTTTACTGAGTTATTATTTAGTAGAATATCATGCAGTATAAGCAACAGCTTTTAAACGTCTGGGAATAGATTTCATTGTTTTCTTTCTTTCTTTTTTTTTTTTGAACAATTTCTGAGTAAGTGTTCAGCCGCACTTCGAGTCTTACTGTTTCTAATTCGTTTTCCGTTTCAATAGTGTATTTTCGTAATATATCCACCAGATATCTCCAAATATGTTCTATTAAGTTTAAATCTGGCGATTGAGGAGATATTTCTAAGCTTAATGACAATATTTGAGGCACCAAACGCAAACGTGTGCTTCTTATCGTTATCTTGATTGAAAAAAACGAAGTTATTCCCGATTGCCAAATTTTGGGCTAATAATTTAAAATTGTTTTTAAAAATATTTCACTGAACAGCATGATTCATCGAAAAATTTCAAACTTCCAAGTCCTGCACCCTCACACAAGAACACCTTCATCGTCCTGATTAACTGATCCCAACTAAGTTCTTTAGATTTAATTTCTCTTTTTTTTTCTATTTACAATTATGCAACAATTTAACCCAAAATGTTGAATTTATTTTTAAGTAAGACGTTGTTCCAAATTGTTTTGAGCTTATTTATCATTGATTTTACGGCGGAAAACGTAAGCTTTCTGTTTTTCGCACGAACAAGAAAATTTCTGCAGGAAGAGGTCCCATTTAATCCAGGTAATCAGAGAACTTGGTGAATAATTGTAGGGGAAAATTAAACGAAAATGTTTCATTCAATTCTGCAGAAAATGTTTCATCACTCAAAGGTGTATTTTTCATCATTTTTTAACTGTAAATTTCCGATCACGCTTTGTTAACTTTGCATTTGACATTTTCTTACCATGTTTTCGATCCGATTCTTGTCTTCAAAGCATTTTATCAACTATAGAATGGTACTTCACTATAGAATGGTATAAATTAACTAATTTAAAGACATTTCAAACCAATTTACGGCTATTGAGAGAGAAAAAACATCAAATTTCGAATTGTGTTTTTGGTTTATGCGCATAGCTGCCATTTAAAAATAATAAGCAGAATATTAGGACATAAATAAACAAAAAATTAAAGCCAAATGACTTTAGTGTGTCATCACAATGCAAAAATAATAAAAAAACAACTTATGATAATTTTAATCATGAATTTATTCGAAAATATTCAGTGTGCGATTACTTTTGTGGCGTATTTTTTGCTCTGACCCTTCGTCTTTTGACAAATTTCAAAAATAAAATCTGGCAATATTTTCGAAAAAAACTACTGGGTTTTATTCAGAATGGCATAGGAATGGTGTGAAAAAAAAATGGACTTCATATTCGAATTCAGTTTCGCGTTATTTTGATTTTACTACAAAATTTCAAGGTGTACGAACACTTTTGGGAGCCACTGTATCTCATTTTAAGTTATCTGACCCCTCAGATTATACTTTACGAAGTTACAGTTATTCTTATTTTTTGAGCAATCACGATTGCTTATTGCTTTCATTTGACTGTTTTGATGTGCTATCATTTTATTTTCCCGCCAGCACCCTCTGCAGCATCACCGTCGACCGGCCTCACGATGCTGCTCCTCTAGCGAAAACCATCTGCAGCTAGCGTCAATATCCTACACTTACACGCATACATACACGCACGTACAAACAAACACATACACACACATACATACACCTACACACATACACAAACTTATACACACACACACACGCATACATACGGACATATATACACACACCTACACACAACTACCCCCACACTCATACACACACTCATACCTGCACACAGACACATATTCCTACACACACATACACATTCCCCCCCCCCCCACCACAAACACTCATACACACAACTACCCACACACTCATACCTGCACACAGACACAAACACACACGCCTACATACACACACACACACACACTCGTGATTGCGAAAAACATAATTTGAATTCCAGATGTCAAAATTAACTTTTTTTTGCTTTCTCAAAATTACGATTTTTTTTAATCTCTTACAGATATATTTTTATGCCAAAATTGTTACCTTTCATCTATCATTGCAGAAAAAAAACCAACAATATTTTATAGTTTCTATCAAAGACTCAAAGACTTTAAACTAAAAATTTATCTGAACAATATAATATGTAGTGAACAATTCATTTTAACACAGATCCAACGTTCTGTTTTTCCGCCCTCCTGTTTCATCTATTCCCCTTTTCTAGTTCTCAGAAAATAAGTAAGTCTTCTAAATGCTACGCTGTCGAAGCCTCCCCTTTCCTCCAAAATTATAACAGAGCGCCTCGAATTTTGTTTTTAAGGCTCAATTCCCAGAGAATTTCCGGAAGAGAGTCCTTTGAATGCCTTGCCCTCCAACAACATGGGAGATTATGTAATATTCCGTTTTTGGGACTTCAATTTCAAAAAAATTGCTGGACCCCTAACGCCAACAAATATGATCCACAGTCGCGTTTTTCAGCAACTACAATTTCGAAAAAAAATAAGAAGAAGAAACCTCTGAACCTTTTCTGATTACATCATTGAAAAACGCTCTCTATTAGGACTTCAATTTTGAAAAATTTCCAGAGTAGAGCCCTAGTACAGCCTTTTCCCCTGCTATCATTGAAGGTTGTCTGCAATTACGTTTTTAGGACTTCCAATTCGAAATATTGGGACGGAGATGTAAATCGTTCGAAAAATCGATCGAGGACAATCCTTCGAGTCATATTTTCACTAAAGGCAACAAATCTCTACATAGTATAAAATGAAGTCTCCAAAAAGCGTCTGTTTGAACTCGCAAAACTCGAGAACTACCCGGCCGATTGCGCTGAAATTTTCAGTTTGTTCCTTTAAGTCCTGAGAAGGTTTGCAGACCAGTTCGAAAATCATTCGATGAATAGTTCTTTTTTTATTCCAATTTAGGCCCAATTTTCACATAAATTCCCGAATATAAGGTTGAAAAATTACTCGCAAATAGTAATATTATATATCGTTGGAAAGAATAAATTTTTCTTCGTTCTACGTAATTTGTTTCAACGCTCGTAATTTGTTTCAACGCTCTAACTTAATTACGGCGGGAGTTATTTGCGTTTTTAGCTCGAATTTTTTTAGGCTTAGTTGAAATTTAGGCACTACTTTCTTCATTAAATCTGTCAATAAAAAGTGAAGGAATTGTCCCACAGTTTTCGTTTTGACTCCATTGGATAGAGCTGCTTGTTTTACTCCAGATCTAACTCGACCTAAGGTCGAAAGTTTAACCCTCTATCTCCATTAGAAAAAAAGTTACAAGCGAAGTAAATGAAGTTCAAAAATCTCTTCTCTAATTCAAGTTTTTAGCCATTTTATTTTGCGTTTTCACGGTAACGCTTTTTGAATCCATTGTTTAAGAATTGAAAACGAGAAAGATGGAAATAAACTTATTTTATTTTGTGTTTCCATGGTTACGCCTTTTAAATACATCTTTCACATTTTATTTTAATTTCTTAAAAGTATTTTAGTATCTGTCGTCATTGTTTGGCGGGGAAATTTTGCATGATGGTTTTTTTTCTTTCATTTAATCCTGGTTATTGAAAATACTTCACTTGACACAGTGGTTGTTTTCAAGGTAGACCGGGCAAAGCCGGGCAACGCAGCTAGTATGGTATATAATCGCGATTTAAGACATTAACTTCGAAAATTTTTCAGGGAGGGTATTATTCAAACCTTTTCTCCCCTTAACATTATCAAAGATCACCTATAAGTTCGATTTTAGAACAAGAATTTTGAAAATTTTCCGGGAGAGACCCCGAAACACCTCTATTTCTACGTGCTCATCTTCGAGTACTAACCGACTCTTTTTCAAAACCAGAAGTTTAATCACCTCATTCTCTTCATAAACAATTGTATATATACAATATTCAATAAGAGATGGAAGCTTCAAAACCAATTTTTTATGGGGAAAAACGTTTAAAAGCCTCCCTCCCCTCCACCCCCCCCCCCAAAAAAAATTATTTTCTGGTTGCGCCTCTGCTTCGCCCCTTAGATTCCAGACACTTCTTATACTGTGTCCCAGCTCCCCCTACTTCTACAAAGTTCCAACGCCTCTGCTTCCAACCCTTTTTGACCCTTCTCTTGGGACTTTAGTATGCGTTTTCTTAATTTTGTACAATTCATTTCTTTTTTCTTTTTGTTGTTCATTTAAGACCGACTAATTTCAATTATAGTAACAAAATCAATGATTCCTAAAGATTTTACATACACACCATGGCTGCCCACCCCCCTTAAGAGCAAGGGCGCACCCCCTAAGTACCGCGAAGACCCCCCAAAACGAAAAAAATAACCCTCAAAACAACCCCCTAAAAAATTTCAATGGCGCAGTTTGCGCCATGACCCCCCCCCCCCCCCACAGGTGGGCACACCTGCATATACTCAAAAAACAGATTCATTTTTACGATCGTGATTTTTGTTTTGGTTTAGGGTTTGTTTTCGCGTTTACGACCTTTTTCAATTCCAAATCCCTGAACAACAATTGTGTCAGATGACAGAAGTTTTCCAACTTATAAATAAACCAAAGCCTGTAATCCTGTATGAGTTCTCACATTAGATTTCATTTAGCTGTAATGACCTACATTTGAATTATATTTACAATTTTGTAAAACTTTCTTTTGTTGTATACTTATATCTTTATATTGAAAAAGATATCCAATATGCGTTAAATGTTATTTTCAATTATAACTGTTACCGCAATTATGCCTAACATCTGTGTTATCAGAAGAGCTCTGTAAATACGAGGTGTGGCTAGAAAAAAACCGAACTGATGCTATAAAAAAATTTTATTTTCCATTATTTACAATTTGATGTTATCTCCTTCAATGTACTCTCCTCCTCGGTCTATACACCGCTCCATACGAATTTTCCACTGTTCATAGCAATGCTGCAGATCATTTTCGGTAAGTCCATACATTACTTCCGTCGCTTTTTCTTTTACTGCTTCAACACTCTCAAATCTAGTTCCTTTCAAAGCTGACTTGACTTTAGGGAAAAGAAAAAAAATCACAGGGGGCCAAATCAGGTGAGTAGGGTGGATGGTCTAAGATGGGAATGTTGTGATTGGCTAAAAACGTCTTCACTGACAACGCATTGTGAGCTGGGGCATTGTCTTGGTGCAGGATCCATGTCTTTTTTTTTTCACAAATCGTTCCGTTTTCTCCGTAATCGCTCACGTAGGGTAGTCAGGACGCTAATGTAGTAATGCTGATTCACTGTTTGTCCCTCTGGTACCCAATCAATGTGTACAATCCCTTTGACATCAAAAAAAAAAAAAAAAAAAAAAAACAATCATTGCCTTGAATTTCGATTTTGACATTCGAGCATTTTTTTGTCGTGGAGAATCAGGAGATTTCCAATGCATCGACTGGCGTTTGGTTTCGGGATCGTAGGTAAAAAACCACGATTCATCACAAGTAATAACATTTTGTAAAAAGGTGGGATATCTTTCAATGTTTTCTAGGCTGTCAGAACAAATCATTCTTCGGCGTTCCTTCTGTTCAATTGTGAGACACTTTGGAAAAAATTTTGCACACACTTTGTTCATGTTGAAACTTTCATGAAGAATCTGCCTAACACTTTCCTTGTCAATTCCTGTCAACTCAGACATTGCTCTGATTGTTAAACGGCGATCTTCTCGAACAAGTTTACCGATTTTTTCAATGTTTGCATCAGTTTTTGCTGACAATGGTCTGCCAGTGCGAGCGTCATCACTTGTGTCTTCGCGGCCATCTTTAAATCGTTTAAACCACTCAAACACTTGTGTTCGCGATAAACAATCATCGCCGTAAACTTGTTGCAACATTACAAACGTTTCACTTGCAGATTTTCCAAGTTTGAAAAGAAATTTGATGTTAACACGCTGTTCTTTCTGTACACTCAACATTTTTCCGACGCACAGACAAAACGTCAACTACTTAGAACAGACGCCACGGGCAGACTGAGTGCAGGAGGCAGATGAAACTCGAGCAGTAGGCGGAGCAAGAGTCACGTGACAGGCCAGCCGACTTTCAGCCTTATTGCATTCGTTTTATTGTTTCACCTGGGTGGTCATTCTAAACTACTTACGTTTCGACTTCGAGATTTCCCGTCACGTGATCGATGTTATCGAAAAAATCTCGCAACGTTGAATTCTGAACAGCTCGCAGCTGTCTTTCGAAGAGGCGCCGATTTTTTCGATTAGTTTGGTCGGCCAGGAGGTACACGTGACTTCTTCCAATCAATGTCCTTTCAGTGCAGCTAGTTTTGTTTTGTTTAATTCTTGGACGGAAAAGCGCGAACTTTGACGACTGGCAAGCTAATGGCTATTCTTCAAAGAATACGTTTTACGTTACAAAGAATCACGCCGAAATAATTTTAGATTTTCTTGAAGCAAATCCTGATGTTCTTAAAAATTAATTCTCCGAGAATTTTAAAAAATAGTACACAAAGGAAAAATGGCAGAATGCTCCGGTGCAAAAAGCTTAGTCGAATGGCAAAAAGTAAGTCGTATTTTTTGCATATTTCAATATTACAGTGTCTAAAACAAAAATCGAAGAGGTTAAAACAGCCAATACATAAATTTGATAAAAATTATCCGTAAATTTTGTTGATTTACTATATAACACCATCTATATTAGTAAGAATGTCTTATATGAAATATATTTTTCCCAAGAAACTATAATCGAAATAATAATAACTTAAAAAAAATAATGATACTAAAAAAAATTCTTAACCGTCATAAATGCAGATGAAAAAATATAAATAGTTCGTAATCGTGGATTGAATATTATGTTGTTGCCGTGTCTAATGAAGTGCAGAGTGCGAAAGGTTTAGAGGCATCCAAAAGTCTTGATGAAAAAATCTGCTAATTCAAATTGAATAAAAAAAAAACACTAAAATGTGGCGGGGGGGGGGGGGGGTAAAAATTTCAATGGCGCTGATAGCGCCATTGAAATTTTTAAAGGGGCTTGAGGGGTATTTTTTTATTTGGGGGGCTCTTGCTTTTGGAGGGGGAGTCTTCCGGATATTCGGGGGGAGGGGCACCCCTACAAAATGTAAAAGGTTTGTTGTGCTAATTGAGCTTTTGGGGATGGGAGCAGACATAACAGAATATATAATCTTCCATATTAGGATTAGTAATGTGAAAACCAACTCTCCCCCCGCTCCAGTTGCAATTATAACAACAATCTCAGTTTCAAAGACATGTTCCAGATTTTTTTTTTTCTCTTTTCCTTTAAAATTATAATTAAATAAGCATATGCTAAATAAAAAGTATTACTTCTTCAATATTCCGGTTTTCAAATTCCATTTTTTCTAGGTATTGTTTTCCAAGACCCAATCTTAAGATATCCTCAAAACAGTACTTTTCTAGATTTTTTTTTTTTCAAAACAAGCAACTTGTACCTATGATTACACAATTCCATCTTTATTTTCAAGATTAAAAAGTCAAAACAGCAATCTTGGTTACAAGAGCAGTTTAAAATAAATAAATACTCTGCTTCTGTAAATGTATATTGAAAAATATTCGTAAAAGGAATAAATTTTTCAATCATTATTTCTCTTCAGCTGATAAAGAACTTTAAAGTTCAACCCCAAAGGAAAGATCCTAAATTGAAGAAGAAAAGAAAAAAGGAGCATTTTGAAGCATTCTCTTTTCCTTGAAATGCATCATATTATATAGCAGCCAATTTACAAATGCTTACAGTATAATCGAATACAGTATTTATATAATATTGCTAATTTTGATGTTGGCGAAATGGAAAATCAAATTTTAGAAACAACTCCCCAGAAATTACCAGCCTTTCTACTGTTTTGTAATTAGTTTATCAATATCAAATTTCAATAAAATAAAATAAATTATCTTACAAATTGAATTCAATTGAAATTGAATATTGACAGTAGGTAATAAATAAAGAATTTAGGAAAAAAGGGGGGAGGAGGATTTTATAGCAAAAGAAGACAAAAAGAAAAAAAAAAAGGAAAAAAAAATTACCTACGTCAGTGGCGTACCTAGCATGGGTGACACCCGGGGCGGTAATTTGTGATGTCACCCCCCCCCCCCCCCCCGCTAAAACGCAAAAAAAAAAAAAAAAAAAAAAAAAGGATTGTATATTCTGTGTAAATTTGAAATTCATACAATTTTCAGAAACAACTAGTACTTTTGTGAAAAACTAAATTTTAAGTGGGATAATGTACAAAAGAAAAATAAAATTTATAAACGCTTTTTACATAAAATTTGCCCTAGACACATTTGTGCAGGCCGTCGAACGGTCAAAAAAATAAGAGGGAGTAGGAAATTCCTAGCCCCTTAATTATTTCAAATGCATTATACCTTGAAAATTTGGAGTGCCCCCGATTCCCCCCCCCCCACCCTTACCTTAATTCCTAAATGATGGGTTTGGTTACAAGAAAGTTGAATCAATGGAAGTTATCAACCGTAGCCGAATGCATTTTCATTCACAAACTAACATTTTACATTGAAAAAGAAGTTCTTAACACGTGTCTGCAATTTAATTCGGATGTTTGTGCATTATAATGTTGTTATTAGTTAAATTAAGCATTTTAAGCTTTGAAAACTTATTGCAAAGCGAAAAATGTTGCATATATACCTATTTTATGTTTTCAGTTATAACCCCCCCCTCCCCCCCCGCCCCCTGCACCATTTTTAGGGTTGGCCACATCCTAATTCGTTTTCCTCGTGCCAATACCTATCAGAAAAACCAACTACTGCCCGTAATTTTATCACAAAAATTCCACGGACAACCACTTTTTCCCTCCCCCCCCCCTTTCACTATGTTCAAAGTTCCTAACATTCTAATTTGTTTTCTGCTTGCCAATACTTTTCAGAAAAACTAACTCCCGTTTTTGTGTCACAAAATTTAACGGAAAATCACTTGCCCCCCAGCGCAGTTTTAAT